>NC_064614.1:1089288681-1089590931 GCF_023898315.1 Schistocerca nitens
AAATGTGGCTATTAAAGCAGTTTTGAAGCCAGAATTATTACCATTGATATTTGTTTTCGCGGTCAGAAATAAAGAAATATGTGAGTCAACATTTTTGTAAACTAAACCCCTACGGGAGTGAAACGGCGAATGAAAGCTTCTTTTTGAAAATTAATCGTTATTAAAGAAGTACTAAAGTATTTTTAAAGCTAAATCTGTGAAAATTGTTATTTGACTTCTCGGAAGGAAATAAATAAAATACATGTTTCAGAGTTTTTGAAAATTCATCCCCGAAGGGGGTGGCTTAGCGGATACAATGTTTTACGAAAATATTTCATTATGAAAACGTAAGGGTATGAAAATCTGTATTTAGCATCTCTGTTAGAAACAAAGATATATGCATTTCAGTTTTTTCAATTTTCTTGGAAATTCAACACCTAACGAAGTGCCTCAGTGATACAAATAGCCGTACCGTAGGTGCAGCCACAACGGAGGGGTATCTGTTGAGAGGCCAGACAAACGTGTGGTTCCTGAAGAGGGGCAGCAGCCTTTTCAGGAGTTGCAGGAGAAACAGTCTGGATGATTGACTGATGTGGCCTTGTAGCACTAACCAAAATGGCCTTGATGTTCTGGTACTGCGAACGGCTGAAAGCAAGGGGAAACTACAGCCGCAATTTTTACCGAGGGCATGCAGCTTTACTGTATGATAAAATGATGATGGCGTCCTCTTGGGTAAAATATTCCGGAGGTAAAATATCCCCCATTCGGATCTCCGGGCGGGGACTACTCAAGAGGACGTCGTTATCAGAAGAAAGAAAACTGGCGTTCTACGAATCGGAGCGTGAAATGTCAGATCCCTTAATCGGGCAGGTAGGTTAGAAAATTTAAAAAGGGAAATGGATAGGTTAAATTTAGATATAGTGGGAATTAGTGAAGTTCGGTGGCCGGAGGAACAAGACTTTTGGTCAGGTGAATACAAGGTTATAAATACAAAATCAAATAGGGGTAATGCATTATTGTGGCCAAGATAGACACGAAGCCCACGCCTACTACAGTAGTATAAGTTTATATGCCAACTAGCTCTGCAGATGACGAAGAAATTGAAATGTATGATTAGATAAAAGAAATTATTCAGGTAGTGAAGGGAGACGAAAATTTAATAGTCATGGGTGACTGAAATTCGAGAGTAGGAAAAGGGAGAGAAGGAAACATAGTAGGTGAATATGGATTGGGGCAAAGAAATGATAGAGGAAGCCGCCTGGTAGAATTTTGCGCAGAGCATAACTTAATCATAGCTAACACTTGGTTCAAGAATCATGAAAGAAGGTTGTATACATGGAAGAAACCTGGAGATACTAAAAGGTTTCAGATAGATTATATAATGGTAAGACAGAGATTTCGTAACCAGATTTTAATTTGTAAGACATTTCCAGGGGCAGATGTGGACTCTGACCACAATCTATTGGTTATGAACTGTAGATTAAAACTGAAGAAACTGCAAAAAGGTGGGAATTTAAGGAGATGGGACCTGGATAAACTGAAAGAACCAGAGGTTGTACAGAGTTTCAGGGAGAGCATAAGGGAACAATTGACAGGAATGGGGGAAAGAAATACAGTAGAAGAAGAATGGGTAGCTCTGAGGGATGAAGTAGTGAAGGCAGCAGAGGATCAAATAGATAAAAAGACGAGGGCTAGTAGAAACCCTTGGGTAACAGAAGAAATATTGAATTTAATTGATGAAAGGAGAAAATATGAGAATTCAGTAAATGAAGCAGGCAAAAAGGAATACAAACGCCTAAAAAATGAGATCGACAGGAAGTGCAAAATGGCTAAGGAGGGATGGCTAGAGGAATAATGTAAGGATGTAGAGGCTTGTAGAATGAGATTTTCACTCTGCAGCGGAATGTGCGCTGATATGAAACTTCCTGGCAGATTAAAACTGTGTGCCCGACCGAGGTAGGAGACGAGATACTGGCAGAAGTAAAGCTGTGAGGACCGGGCGTGAGTCGTGCTTCGGTAGCTCAGATGGTAGAGCACTTGCTTGCGAAAGGCAAAGGTCCCGAGTTCAAGTCTCGGTCGGACACACAGTTTTAATCTGCCAGGAAGTTTCATGTAGAGGCTTATCTCACTAGGGCTGTGATAGACACTGCCTACAGGAAAATTAAAGAGACCTTTGCAGAAAGGAAAACCACTTGCATGAATATCATGAGTTTTGATAGAAACCCAGTTCTAAGCAAAGAAGGGAAAGCAGAACGGTGGAAGGAGTATATAGAGGGTCTATACAAGGGCGGTGTACTTGAGGACAATATTACGGAAATGGAAGAGGATGTAGATGAAGATGAAATGGGAGATATGATACTGCGTGAAGAGTTTGACAGAGCATTGAAAGACCTAAGTCGAAACAAGGCCCCAGAAGTAGACAACATTCCATTAGAACTACTGACAGCCTTGGGAGATACAGTCCTGACAAAACTCTACCATCTGGTGGGCAAGATGTATGAGACAGGCGAAATTCCCTCAGACTTCAGGAAAAATATAATAATTCCAATCCCAAAGAAAGCAGGTGTTGACAGATGTGAAAATTACCGAACTATCAGTTTAATAAGTCACAGCCGCAAAATACTAACGCGAATTCTTTACAGACGAATGGAAAAACTGATAGAAGCCGACCTCGGGGAAAATCAGTTTGGATTCCGTAGAAATATTGGATCACGTGAGGCAATACTGACCCTACGACTTATCTTAGAAGAAAGATTAAGGAAAGGCAAACCTACGTTTCTAGCATTTGTAGACTTAGAGAAAACTTTTGACAATGTTGATTGGGATACTCTCTCTCAAATTCTGAAGGTGGCAGGGGTAAAACACAGGGAGCGAAAAGCTGTTTATAATTTGTACAGAAAGCAGATGGCAGTTATTAGAGTCGAGGGGTATGAAAGGGAAGCAGTGGTTGGGAAGGGAGTGAGACAGGGTTGTAGCCTCTCGCCGATGTTATTCAATCGGTATATAGAGCAATCAGTAAAGGAAACAAAAGAAAAATTTGGAGTAGGAATTAAAATCCATGGAGAAGAAATAAAAACTTTGAAGCTCGCCGATGAAATTGTAATTCTGTCAGAGACAGCAAAGGACCTGGTAGAGCAGTTAAACGGAATGGACAGTGTCTTGAAAGGAGGGTATAAGATGAATATCAACAAAAGAAAAACGAGGATATTGGAATGTAGTCGAGTTAAGTCAGGTGACGCCGAGGGAATTAGATTAGGAAATGAGTTACTTAAAGCAGTAAAGGAGTTTTGCTATTTGGGGAGCAAAATAACCGATGATGGTCGAAGTAGAGAGGATATAAAATGTAGACTGGCAATGGCAAGGAAAGCGTTTCTTAATAAGAAAAATTTGTTAACATTGAGTATAGATTTAAACGTCAGGAAGTCGTTTCCGAAGGTATTTGTATGGAGTGTAGCCATATATGGAAGTGAAACGTGGACGATAAATAGTTTAGACAAGAAGAGAATAGAAGCTTTCGAGATGTGGTGCTACAGAAGAATGCTGAAGATTAGATGGGTAGATCACGTAACTATTGAGGAGGTATTGAATAGGATTGGGGAGAAGAGGAGTTTGTGGCACAACTTGACCAGAAGAAGGGACCGGTTGGTAGGACATGCTCTGTGACATCGAGGGATCACCAATTTAGTATTGGAGGGCAGTATGGAGGGTAAAAATCATAGAGGGAGACCAAGAGATGAATACACTAAGCAGATTCAGAAGGATGTAGGTTGCAGTAGGTACTGGGAGATGAAGAAGCTTGCACAGGATAGAGTAGCATGGAGAGCTGCATCTAACCAGTCTCAGGACTGAAGACCACAACAACAACAACAACGGAGTGGAATTTGGAAAGAAAATTTTTCAGAAAATATTTCTTCATGTTTAAACATTTTTAAATCTAAATGCGTGAAAACTAGTATCTCACTTCTTAGTTAGAAATAAAGAATTCCCTTAGGGGATGAAAGTTCCTAAGAAAGTATCACCAAAAGGACTCAAAAGGCAGTGTTAGCAAAACCATTCATCTCCAACTACCAGAATCGCTTTCTGGTCAGAAGTAATTTCGTGAAAGATTATCCTTCTATGGCCATATTTAGAGTGAATAGTTTAGAAGGTGGTGCAATTCCTGAACAACACAGAAATTCGATTAAAGAAAAACAAAAGTAATCTGTGCAGACAATACAATGTACACGAGCGAAACGATGGGTGCTGACCCAGTTTATACATAAAGTGGAGGGAAAACCAATACAGTAAATTTGTACAATGACTCGTTCTTTTATAAGTTTTTTAACGCTGTACGAGGCCTGCTGTTTTCAAAATTTATATGAACTTTGAGACCGGATTCCCGTCATGTTGTCGCAATCACCATTTAATCCGAGCGAGGGAATTCGTGTTCCCTATCTGCCTGTGAATCGTGTAAAATTTATCCATGTGTTATTGTATTGTAAATGTTTTCTAGCAGTTCTTATGAGGCGGAATGAGAACCAGCTCAGTGTTTGCTTAAGCGGGCGTGGAAAACCGCCTAAAACCACAGTCAGGCTGGTCAGTCTAGCAGGCTAACTTCGCTGATCGGATCTTGGTCCACCCAGCCTCCCTGCTTCGCAAGTTAGTGTAACGTGTGTTTAAGCTATGCAAGCAGGTAGAATTTTAAACTCTACGGCACTAATTCATATTGGTTGAGCGATTACATTATAGTACGTAACCCAGTTATTTTCGTGACGAACGTGGCTGAAGTATTTAGAAAGTATTAAACAACAAAACCCACTGGTATCTTCATACATAAATTAAGTGTCCCAGTAGAAACACAAAAGAGGGAAGTGAGGAATGACGTTTAATATCTCGTCAATAATGAAGTGATAAGAGACGGAACACAAGCAAAGGGAACGAAATCGACAGCGTTATTTGAAATGAAATGTGCTAAATCATACTTTAATATGAGTTAGTGAATTTAGAGAAGCTGTATCGAATTGATAGCTTTACATTGAATCATACTTAACAACAGAATGCAAAAAAGTTGTGTTCAATAATTCAGACAATGTTGGAAGAATAGAGAATTTTAGGGACCGAAGGGTGTCCCATATGGTTCAATTTTAGGTCCACTGCCATTCCTTCTATACGTGAGCGACCTTCCACTTAACGTTCGACAGGCGCAATCGGTACGTTTTGCAGACAATATTACTGTTTTAATGTGACGTCATCAGACGACGCATGTCGATGCACGTGCAGTGGTTGAGCCTATCAGTCTGTCGCACTGATTATCCCAACCAAAGTACTGGCTCCGGGCCTACGTGTGGGGCTTACGCGCGGAGGGCTCAGGGTCCGACTCTTGGATCTGGTAAGCAGTGTTTTCTGGATTGCGTTAGACGAGTGTGTGTTTACATTGAGGTAATATTTACCGTTTTGTTTACTGGTCTCGCCGTCTCCAATGGTTTATTGCAAAGTACAATACACGCCGGCCGGAGTGGCCGGGCGGTTCTAGGCGCTACAGTCTGGAGCCGAGCGACCGCTACGGTCGCAGGTTCGAATCCTGCCTCGGGCATGGATGTGTGTGATGTCCTTAGGTTAGTTAGATTTAATTGGTTCTAAGTTCTAGGCAACTGATGTCCTCAGAAGTTAAGTCGCATAGTGCTCAGAGCCAAAGTACAATACAACAAAAACCTAACACATTGCGTCACAAGTACATGAGTATAAGCTTTCGAATTGCATCGATACAAGTAACTGAGCTACGTTTTCTGTACTAAATAAAGTTCGTAAACAAAAAAGAAGGGGAAATAGGAACGAAACACAAGATAATAACACCTTTAGCTTGGTTGCAGCGAGGACAATAGTTTTGTAACTTCTACACTTACAACAGATCATATTTACAAAAGTTGTTCGAAAAAAGCGGGGCGATGTGGCGCACTGCCCTCTACCGGTGAGGCTAAGATCGACAATTCAAGCCGCTGCGTGTGTACGAGGCATAACTGGCGACGTCACAACATCTGTCACCTACTTTCCGAGCATTACCCGACCTATGCGGCCCCATCCGTCTTACGTTAAATTCCTTCTCCCACCGTCATCTACGTGACTTCGGGAATTTTTAAACGTTAATTAGAATCTCACTGTACATACGGGGTGAACAGTAATAAAACTGACAAACTTCAGCCGCGCGGGATTAGCCAAGCGGTCTGAGGCGCTTCAGTCGTGGACTATGCGGCTGATCCCGTGCGGAGGTTACAGTCCTTCCTCGGGCATGGGTGTGTGTGTTTGTCCTTAGGATAATTTAGGTTAAGTAGTGTGTAAGCTTAGGGACTGATGACCTTAGCAGTTAAGTCCCATAAGATTTCACGCACATTTGAACATTTTTTAGACAAACTTCAGGGACAGGTTCCTGATTGGAAATTGAGGAAAAGAGGTACTGTGAATATGTCTCCTGAAATGCATCCTTGACTCGGTAGATGGCGCTGAGGCTTGATAGTTTCTCTGACCACGTTCCGTGAATTCCTTGTCTGTTGCAGGCTGTGCGATTGACGCATCGTGCCGTACAAACGCCCAAAAGGGGCTTGAGATGTTGTGTGACATGGTTGGAGTCTGTGAAGGTACTGCTTTTTGGTATAGCCATGCTGCCTCCCGACCGTTTCCGTTTGCTTGGCCGTACACAAACGCCATCTCGGCTTGTTCCCGATGTGAACATCAGATCATTCAGCTGCTTACCGTACGCAGCATCAATCACACAGCCCGCAACACACAGGGAACTCACGGCGCGTGGTCAGAAGAACAGTCCATTCGTCAGCGTCATCTACCGCAACAACGATGAATTTCCTGACACATGTTTATAGAATATTTTTTTCTCCATTTCCAGGCAGGAATCCGTCCCAACAGTCTGTCGATTTTATTAACGTTCACCCTGTATAATTTAGGTTTTAACTGTAGAACTAAAAAATAATGTGTTCATTAATATCTACACTAATTACGTGTGTGTAACCTATAAACTGACTCGTTTCACATAGTTTCGATAAAAGGATCATTCACATGATCTATGGAGGACGTAACTAACTGTGGAAAACCTAAATCTGGGTGGTTAAAATGGCTCTGAGCACTATGGGACTTAACTGCTGAGGTCATCAGCTCCCTAGAACTACTGAAACCTAACTAACTTAAGGACACCACACACATCCATGCCCGAGGCAAGATACGAACCTGAGACCGCAGCGGTCACGCGGTTCCAGACTGAAGCGCCTAGAACCGCTCGGCCACAAATCTGGATGGCCCGATGGGTATTTGACCCGCTGTCCTCCGAAACATACGGCCAGTGTTTTAACCAAGGTGTAGTATCGTTCGGTGAATGGCGGAAGAATTTTGTTTTGCTTTGGCTAGACATCTTGCCCCACCCTCAGTAAATAACCACACTAAGATAACTGAACATGTTGTCCATTGTCCCTGTCTTATACAAGTTTGTCTACATCGACATCTACATGATTACTCTGCAATTCACGTTTAAGTGCTTGGCAGAGGGTTCATCGAACCACAATCATACTATCTCCATACCATTCCACTCCCGAACAGCGCGCGGGAAAAACGAACTCCTAAACCTTTCTGTTGGAGCTCTGATTTCTCTTATCTTATTTTGATGATCATTCCTACCTATGTAGGTTGGGCTCAACAAAATATTTTCGCATTCGGAAGAGAAAGTTGGTGACTGAAATTTCGTAAATACATCTCTCCGCGACGAAAAATGTCTTTGCTTTAATGACTTCCATCCCAACTCGCGTATCATATCTGCCACACTCTCTCCCCTATTACGTGATAATACAAAACGAGTGTAGTGTAAGCCGTCTCTTTAGTGGACTTGTTGCATCTTCTAAACATAAGTGTGTTAAACAGTGTGTCAGAATTTGGGTTGCGACTGCACCGAAGCTTTTAACTCTGTACTCCCTGTATAATAATACTGGCGAACATTTCTTTCCAGTTACACTTCATTATACTTTTTTCTCCCTTTGAAGTTGAAATTTGTCTGGTCTTCGCAGACCGCATTCGACGGTAGCGGGTTACTCCGTGTGCCAACAGCTATTGTTAAACCCCCCACCCCTTCCCCCAAAGCACCATTGGAAGAAAGATGACTAGCGTAACTGGTGGATAAATCTCGGAATCGCGTTGGAGGAGCCAGGACACAGTTAGCGGCCCGCAGGTGGGGCTGTCTCCTCCGCCTACGCTGTGTGTGTGTGTGTGTTGTGTGTGTGTGCCCGCTCGCACGCACGCACGTCGCAGCGGAGTCCTGATTTAACTCTGTGACAGGAGTTGGTCCACGAGGAACGAGCGCCAACCGCCCGCGCGCTTCTTATTGCTTTTGTTCTCGCCGTTTACCAGACCAGCAAGTGGCACCTCGCTCCCACGTAAACGCGTTTCATTATTCAGTCGGAAACCTCGCCCGGAGAAACACAAGTCAGCGAAAGCGACGAAGTAGCCGAGCGCGAGGAAGGGAGGTGAAACTAGCTCGGGACCCGCCGCCGTTGTTCAAACTTTTTTACTGCACATTATTCGTAAGCCGGCGCCGAAAGACTATTGTGTCGGGAGATTTACGGTCGCCGTTAAGGTGCGGGAAGCCACGCGGGGGCCCTCGAGATTCAAAGGCGTACAACGCAATGGCGGGAATCGTAGGTGTTTCTGCACACTATTGAAACTCTTCCTTCGATCGAATGGCGTCTCACGAAGAGAGCTCAAGGTTTTCGCGCAGGTTCTGATTGCGGAATTAAGGGGTTACGAAAATGTCAAAACCACATATTTCCCGTACAGGTGATTATCGGCAACTGAACCGTTTGCACACAGTAAGAAAATTACGTTGATGACTAGGTGATCTATAGTAGTTACATCAATAGACTGCTCTATTCCTGATTAGGATCATCAAGATTCCAAATTTTATGTTAGGTTAGATAACACTAGCTGCGCTAGCTTGCTTGCTTCACTACCGTGGAGGAGGATTACTAGTAAATAAAATATCAATCTTCGTAAACTGTCAACGGCCGAAAGAAAGGTGTGTTGAACACATACTCCTCCGTATCCGCATCTACTGACGTTTATGAGCTTAGAACGACACGTACGATCGCTACCGTTGGGCCCTCAACGATGTTCGGACAGAGATGTTTAAATAAAAGAATTTTTTGTTATTAAATAAAAGGTTTATTTATGTATTTTTAATCTGTCACTGCATTTTATTTTATTTTATTTTATTTTATTTTATTTTATTTTACTTTTTCGTTGCAATCTTGGCGCACACCAGACGTAGTTAGTTTTAATTATCACCTTGAAAAAATAAAATTATATAATTGACTTTCTGTTTTTCGAGGTGATAGTTAAAACTTTGACGTCACTTCGTACCACCGACAAGTGTTTTCCATTTACCCAGTAGCGACACTTGTATGTTTATCGTATTCTTTTATGGAATGATAATGAAACATCTTTGAAGGTCAAAATTGCAATTTCTACGTTCTACGATTCGCCGGTATCACCATGGGTGCTCATTCATTCAGTTTCTCTTTTTTTCTTTTTAATTCCTTTTACAATTATTCTCTTTCTCATGATTCTCTGTTTAGATTTGACCATATCCTAATTCTTGCTTCTTCTCTGACAGCTTTACGTTGGTCTTCACTTGAACCTACTATCATCTATTGCACTTCTTATCTAACATCATAAGTCATGATTCCTTTTCTCCTTGTGTTTGGTTTCTTCGTGTCGCCATATCTCCTAAATCAAAATTCTAGAACTTTGTAGAGCATTTTGTGTTACTCTCACAACTTATCTCTCTTTCGCGACTTTCTGCCGTACTCGTAAATCTCTGCTACTCATCGGCACACTCCACCATGTAAAACGTTTTCAGATATTCTCGGGCCTCAAATAAGAAAACATTGTATTAGAAGCAGTTCCTTACGCATTTTTGCTACCCACTCCCGCTTACCACAGCCCCTGATATTGAACTCCCTCGTTAACGATAGAAAACCGGGAGATGTTTACTACCACAACCGCAAGTTTATGGAAATGGGTGACTGCAAAGAGACAAGGAACATTAAGAACAGACATTTGTATTTTATATAAACAATATTCAAATAACATGTAGGTCATGTCTGTACAAATAAGTTTAAAAACAGAGTTTATTTTTATTTTAAGTTTAGCAGATTAACTATTGTTCCAGTAAATAAAGAAGTGGAAGTAGTTTTGTTCAATACTTAATTCTTCATGAAGGATCAACAAATGTCTTTCTGTTTCAAGAAAAATCTAGCGAGGACGTACAAATTTATCTAGATTGCACGAAACAATTAAACAATTAACTATTTTTTTTAATCCCGTAATTTTCGCCATTACGACGCGGAAGTTAAAAAAATTTGGTCAAAGGTGCCTACGACGTTCTGCAATGACGCAAAAGCGGGGCCCCTGCGACGTCGAACTCGGGCTCCGCGACGTTTAGAACAGCAAGGAGTCGACATATGCGGAAAAAAGAAATTCATGTGAGCTGTAAGGTGGATTAATGAGGTCACATTGGTATAAAATTTCGCCACAGTTCTGCCCGACGCCACCGTGGCCGTGTCACACAATGAGAAGGTCGTCACTCCTCCTCTTCACCACATCTCACTCCTTCTCATGTCACCTCTGCGATGGAGGACAGAATCGTGACGCCCAGCGGTGAAATCACACGGCTTTCTTATGACTCCCTGAGGAAAATATTCCAGACACACTGCTGCTCAGAATGCCACGAGAAGGTCGCAGAAATTGGCTTAAAGAGTCCAATGAAACCACTCCTCCCCTTGGGGCGTTCATTTACACACATTTCGCGGTCGAAAACGGCAGTTTGCTATGCGATGCGCAGCAGAACGGCGATCTTGACCTCCTTTGACATCATGTTACAACCCGCTCTGCAAACTGTCCTATTTGACCTTGAAATGTGCGTAAATGAAGGCCTAAATGAAGGGGTGGTTTCAATTACGCCCTTTATCCCATCTCTTTAAGCCTTTTCGTGTCCATTCTGAGCGGCGGTGTGTCACAAATGCCGGCTGCCTACAAGAAAACGGCGTGATTACAGCAGTGTGTATCGTGGTTCTGACCTCCGTCGCAGAGGTGTGGTTGGCTGGGGATTGCGGCGATCATTCCATCGTGTAACACTTGGGGTGGCGTTGCGCACAGTTGTGGTGGAATTTGGTACCAATGTTACCTCATAAACCCACTTCACACAAACATCTGAGCTCCGGCTCTTTCTTTTGCATACGTCATCACCTTGCTGTCTGAAGCGTCACTGAGCCAGAGGGTAAGGTCGAAGGGCACACACTTTGCAGCATTACAGAGGACGTTCGTAGGCACCTTTGTGTAGAATTTTAAGTTCTGCATCGCAATAGGGGACAAGGGCAGGGTTTCAAAAAAGTGACCCTTCAGTTCTTCTGCACCGTGTATGTCACCGATTGGCTAAAATGGTCAGAGTCACTCGGTTCCTTTTACAAGCAGAATATCTAAGAGCTTTCAAGAGCAACAAAATTTTATTTTCAGTATTTCATAAAATTACTGACCAGATTTAAAGTTTTATCATAATCTATTCATAATAAGTACAAACTTACATTACACGTCTAAAACACAGTACGTCAATATTAAAGTTCGGAATTTTATATGTGTCATGAGGCAGCGTAACGCATGGTGCGCAAATTACCCAGCTTGTAATCGTGACGTGCACATATTTGAGAAAGTAAGCACTTAACGTCTTCCAACAAATTTTAAACATTATTTCAACGATTCTAGAACTTTTTCTCGCTGACGCCTCCGACCCCCCCCCCCCCTGCCCCCATACAAAATAATGAAAGGGAAAATCTTACCAATGAACGTCCCTGCAAAATTATATCATTGTACGACGTAAATCGTCAAACATTTAACACACAAACTCATTTGTAAATCAGTCAGATATCCGAAGCTGTTTTATGTGTGGAAGTACGATTGTTCAAAAAACTGATTGATGGGATTGCTATAATACTTCTAATCGAAATAGACTGCCCTGCTACATCATGATTGACACCAATCAAGCAGCAAACCCAAGAATTATAGATTCTGCACTAACCAGTAAACTTGCAATTTCCGGAATAGTGAATCAAATGCCAGTCCGGACAACTAGATTTAGGTTTGCCCTGGTATTCCAAAACTCACTTAAGATAACGTATGGAATGGTTACACCACCTCTAATGAACTCATCGTCTATGGGACGTTAAACCCAAATCTGGCTTCCCTTTTTCCTTCCGAAATGTGTAAGAGTCTGTAGTACCATATCGCTAAAGATTCGCTGGACAACCAGTGAACGGAAAGGAAAATATGAAGTTAGAGGAACAGGGAAAAGCTAATTATGGCTACCCAGAAGAAACACTAAATGCAATTATTTGTGGCGGCAGCCCTTTTACTAGAACTGCTCCTGCGTTACACAGTATCTGTTATGAAATTAGTACTTTTATGGGTAGAAGTAATTACCTAACTTATTCGCGTGCACCTTCGGCTATCTGAAACCTTTATGACCCTATAACCAACCGAGTAACAGCGTCGTTTCAAGCAGTCATCCGACAATTTTCTTGCCTGTTATCTTCAGGCTAGGACACCATTTTGACAAGATTCTTACACGAAATCTTCAGGGATGACTTCTGCTGAAGACGACAAGAAGGAAATAAGCCGGAAATTTCCTGCAAGATTTTCCTTGAAGCGGCAGATGCGCCGAGACGATCAATCATTTGTGTGAAGATGGGAGTAATTACTTTCTTCGTTCCAATCTTATTTATTTATTAATATAATCACATTTGTATTTCTTCATTTCGTTGCAACCGTATCAGCTGGTAATCATCTCCTCTATATACAGCCTTGGTTTAATTGAGTACACTGTATAGTTAGTAACTGATGTCTCATCATCTGCATACGCTTTAGAGGCCATCGAACGTGGTAGGAATCTTCATCGCTTTCTAAACAGTTTGGTGGATTTCATAGGGAAGTTGCTACATCGCTCTCCATACTTCAGTTGTCTTTGTCCACCGAGCGAGGTGGTGCAGTGGTTAGCATACTGGACTCGCATTCAGGAGCATGATGGTTCAAACCTGTGTACGGCCATCTTTATTTAGATTTTCCGTGATTTTCCTAAATCGCTTCAGGCAAATGCCGGGATGGTTGCTTTTGAAAGGGCACTGCTGACTTCCTTCCCTAATCTTATGAGACCGATGACCTTGCTGCTTGGGCCCCTCGCCCATATCAACCAACCGACAAATCGCCTTTGTCGCAAGGCAAGACGGATCTTTCTTTTACTGACAAAGATGTAGTGTTTATAGGAAATACTTTCTCTAAATCTTAGGCCGTGCGGACTGGTCACGCGGTTTGAGACGTCGTGTCACCGATTTCGCGGCCCCTCCCGTCGGAGATTGGGGTCCTCCCTCGGGCATGGGTGTGTGTGTCTTGTTCTTAGCACAAGTTAATTTAACTTCGTTTATGTAGTGTGTAAATGTACGGACTCAGCAGTTTGGTCCCTTAGCAATTCACACACGCATTTTCTAAATCTTAAGCCTATTGCGCAATAGCGTCTGCTTGACAAATGACTTGGATTTCAGTACTATCAGAAGAAATTCTTTGTTGTCTATTTCGTTTAACTGACATGCCGTGCCGATTATCTGATTATCGACATGCTCCAAAGCTAAAGAAGAATTAAAAGGCGTCCACTCCTGACTTTGAACTTAAAGAAATGATTGTCTCCATCCAAAAAACTCCCCGTAGTACATGTTTCTACTATACACCTTCGTGCTACTCCACTTTGTGTTTATCTTTCCGAAATTTATTTCGTACAGCTTCCAACTACTGTCCTCTTTCACTTGTCACATGCTCCACAAAAACGTACGATCTATTTCTATCTTACTAGTCTCACACGACGGGTAAGAACTGCCATGCACAGCACAGCACTCGGAAAAAGTGACTAATGGTAACAGTGCTATTAACATTCAGTGTTAAATTCTCGCACTCAATCGCGATGTTTATAACATATCCCCAGTGTGCAGACGGCCTGTTTGCTGAGGTAATGCTGAACATGTTCTGGCGCAGTTGGGACCACAGTAAACGTTTTCCCTCGCCATCGGTACCCACCCTTCAAGAGACAGTGGGCCAGGATTTTCATCCGAGTTCAAATGGTTCAAATGGCTCTAAGCACCATGGGACTTAACATCTGAGGTCATCAGTCCCCTAGACTTAGAACTACTTAAGCCTGATTAAGATAAGGACATCACACACGCCCATGATCAAGGCAGGATTCGAACTAGCGACCGTAGCAGCAGCCAGACTGAAGCGCCTAGAACCGCTCGGCCACAACGGCCGGCTTTCGTCCTAGTCAATTAATCTTTGCACATCTGTGGGATCTCTTGGAATCATTCTGTAGCTGAGTAGTTTATCAAAATGCAGACGTAGAAAGTACATATTCGACAGTTCCTCTCTAAGACCCATGAGATCTAAATGTGTGCGGTGTAGTCCTTACCCAGTCAATAGTCAAGTACCATGTTACAGGAGCTAGATATGGACAATTGTAAACCACTGTCGTTTCTGAAAGCGATGATTACACTCCACTTTTTGTCGCTTATTTTGATGTCACCCCCCCCCCCCTTTTCCCGTACCTTTGCAGTGCTTTGACTCGCCAACCCTTAGACTGAGGATGGATGGTGGGTCAGCTCGGACGCAGTTTGCAGTCTCAGCGCTGTCTTGGGGAGGTGCGCAGTGCCCTCGCAGGCGGTGACGGTGGATTCCTCGATCTCACGCCGCCGCCGTGAGTGCTATTTATACAGGCGGACGCAACAACAGCGCCGCAACCGCACCTGGCGGTAATTAGCGCGCCTGGAACCGCGGCCACACTGACGTGTGTCTCCCAAAAGCACAGCCGGCTGCGCTCAGGACTCGTTTCCCAATTTAGTGAAGTCTAACATTTCGTTCATTTTCAGCAACTATGTTTATGTTTCTTGTAATAATCATCAACAAGTTCCACAAAAGAAATTTTGTTCCTTTGCCGGTTTCAGGCACCTAGCGCCATTCTTCAGAGGATTATACGTATCACATTATTAAGGAGCGTCAAAAATAAGCAGATGTATGCAGCTTATTACTGTAGTCTTGTGGATCATACAGTCACCATCACCCACACGACTGCAGTAATATGCTGCACACATCTGCTTATTTTTTACCCTCCCTAATAATGTAATACGTACAGGGTGGTCCATTGATCGTGACCGGGCCAAATGTTGTTGTTGTTGTGGTCTTCAGTCCTGAGACTGGTTTGATGCAGCTCTCCATGCTACTCTATCCTGTGCAAGCTTTTTCATCTCCCAGTACCTACTGCAACCTACATCCTACTGAATCTGCTTAGTGTATTCATCTTTTCGTCTCCCTCTACGATTTTTACCCTCCACGCTGCCCTCCAATACTAAATTGGTGATCCCTTGATGCCTCAGAACATGTCCTACCAACCGATCCCTTCTTCTGGTCAAGTTGTGCCACAAACTTCTCTTCTCCCCAATCCTATTCAATACTTCCTCATTAGTTATGTGATCTACCCATCTAATCTTCAGCATTCTTCTGTAGCACCACATTTCGAAAGCTTCTATTCTCTTCTTGCCCAAACTATTTATCGTCCATGTTTCACTTCCATACATGGCTACACTCCATACAAATACTTTCAGAAATGACTTCCTGACACTTAAATCTATACTCGATGTTAACAAATTTCTCTTCTTCAGAAACGCTTTCCTTGCCATTGCCAATCTACATTTTATATCCTCTCTACTTCGACCATCATCAGTTATTTTGCTCCCCAAATAGCAAAACTCCTTTACTACTTTAAGTGTCTCATTTCCTAATCTAATTCCCTCAGCATCACCCGACTTAATTAGACTACATTCCATTATCCTTGTTTTGCTTTTGTTGATGTTCATCTTATACCCTCCTTTCAAGACACTGTCCATTCCATTCAACTGCTCTTCCAAGTGCTTTGCTGTCTCTGACAGAATTACAATGTCATCGGCGAACCTCAAAGTTTTTATTTCTTCTCCATGAATTTTAATACCTACTCCGAATTTTTCTTTTGTTTCCTTTACTGCTTGCTCAATATACAGATTGAATAACATCGGGGAGAGGCTACAACCCTGTCTTACTCCCTCGGGCCAAATATCTCACGAAATTAGCGTCAAACGAAAAAACTACAAAGAACGAAACTTGCCTAGCTTGATGGGGGAAACCAGATGGCGGTATGGTTGGCCAGCTAGAAGGCCCTGCCATAGGTCAAACGGCTATCAACTGCGTCTTTTTAAATAGGAATCCCCATTTTTTATTACATATTCGTGTAGTACGTAAAGAAATATGAATGTTTTAGTTGGACCACTTTTTTCGCTTTGTGATAGATTGCGCTGTAATAGTCACAAACATATGGCTCACAATTTTAGACGAACAGTTGGTAACAGGTAGGTTTTTTAAATTAAAACACAGAACGTAGGTACTGTTGAACATTTTATTTCGGTTGTTCCAATGTGATACATGTACCTGCACTGTGGCACCAAATCCCCTATGGTGGACTTAGTGCGGGAAGCTGTTGCCCTGTCCTGTTCTTGAATCCACGGATGCGGATAGGGGCACCTAGTCCTCTAATCATCTAGTGTGGTCTTACTGCCAATGGGCTTGCCACGTTGGTAATACGGTTTGCCAACCTGTCACAGAAATTAAGCAACCTTGGGTCCAGGTAGTATTTGGATGGGTGACCGTCCGGGGAAATCCGTGTTCGGTTGTTATTCGGAAGACACAAGTCGCCGAAGTGGTGTCCCATTGAAAGACTTGCATCAGTGCGTAGTGCCACACAACGTTTATTTACGTTTTAGTGTAGCCCTGGTATCGTGGTAGTACTGCTGCAATCCGAAAGCCGCTGTCTAAAAATTCACAGTTACGTACACTGGTCTGGGCCCACATCTCGTGGTCGTGCGGTAGCGTTCTCGCTTCCCACGCCCGGGTTCCCGGGTTCGATTCCCGGCGGGGTCAGGGATTTTCTCTGCCTCATGATGGCTGGGTGTTGTGTGATGTCCCTAGGTTAGTTAGGTTTAAGTAGTTCTAAGTTCTAGGGGACTGGTGACCATCGATGTTAAGTCCCATAGTGCTCAGAGCCATTTGAACCATTTTTGAACACTGCGCTGGCTTACGTTTGTTGCACTACTGCCCAGCTCTTAGTCACGTAGCTCATGGCATAGTTGTACCCCTGGTGCGGTGACACCGTCCTGTCCACTCTGGCTGTTACCGCTAAGCGGTTCAGGCTTCACAGAGAACAGCTAGCCCATCACGCAATCGTTTTGCGTACACATTTCTGTAACCAACATATTACCACACTGTGCTAAGCAACCTCTGGTATCTAACAGAGGTCAGAAATGAGCTCCGTACACTCACTCGAAACTCGACAGCGTGTCGCGTGACGTCATCTCCGATCTCAATGTTCCGTGTGGCAACGGTCTCGGCACTTGAGCCTCGGAAACACCTCCCTCGTTACCTGAGTCTGTTGACAGGTACAAGTGGAGTCGACCCACTTAAAAAGGAGAGCGAGTACACGACATCTCAAGTATAACCATTGAATTCCGTTACATCCACCACCGTTTTGAAATTACAATTGGTTTATCCCACACAGTCATGATTTCGGCTTTATAGCCATTATGAGGTGGAAGTTGAAATGTGACAAAATATCCGACCTGCCTAAATCACAGAAGCAAGTTATACAGTATTATAAAGACTTATGGGTTAGCAGTGAATATCGCTGAATTTAAATACACATTTATGTAGATGAAATTTTTTTAAAACTGATGTAAAGTTATTTTCATATTTAAAATCTGTTCAGAGAATGTCTAACGATTACGTTGACAAATACAGACTTTATAGGCGTTACGGATACTGTAAGAACTGTACCAGAAAACATGACGTGAACATGGATTACAATCTGTAAATGGTGATTTATTATTAAAATAAGTAACAGAAATGAATGATAAAGTACACAACTCGCTGTTACACGATAAATACGAGTTTTCATGACCAAAAGAGTTCAGAAATAAAGCGCTTTTTTGTCACAGGGACATAACAATGACGTTGCTCTGTGCCAAGCATTCGTTTGATGAAGCACGTATGATATATCGTGGTGGAGGTGAAATAAACTAAAATACAGTCATTTTGTTTGCATTGGACGAAACTGCTCGTCTGAAGAGCTGACTATAGCGTGAAGATTGTACCAGATACCACTTCTCCTCTAATGGAACACATTTGCAACTTTGTGCGCTGCATCAATTAATTTTCGTCTTACACAATCCACATTCTCACAAAACGCAGCTTCGTCAAAAGCCATCTGATCCCACCAATCGGTCATTTGCCTTGTCAGAGCTACTTAACAGCAGCAAGATGATATAGTCTCATGGATACTACCACTAAATCGTGACTAGCCTTAAACTACTGCTTGCTTCAGTAGGAGAGCACGAGTCGACGAGCATGAAGCGATCCCAATACGACATTCCTCACACTAGCCATACTCACAGAACTGCAGCAAGAACGAATGAATCCCGTTGGCATTGATTTCTCAGCAGCACCTAGACGTGTAAGGTATGCAACCTGCAACATAAGACGCAACGCTCCACAGCAGTTTCCTACAGAATTCACTTAATACTAGGAAGCTCTAGAATTTGATAGATAGACTACGTGCAACTGGGATTGTTTACCGCATTAGCGTTGAGTAAGTAATGCAACACAATTTTATCTGAAAGAGGGTTGGCTTCATTCACGATTCACCATATTATTCCCAAGTCTTTTGGCTATGAAACCTTATTTTTCAACATAATCCCTGTTCAATGCGACAGGCTTACGCCAACTGTACGGTATGGCCTGTATGTCTGCATGGTACCACTCTACCGGTCGACGTCGGGGCAAGCGTCATGCTGCATCAATAACCTCCCCAAGATCTATGAACTGATTCCCATGGAGTGCATCTTTTAGTGGGCCAAACAGTTTGAAGTCGAAATGTGCAAGGTCTGGGCTGCAGGCTGGATGGACAAGAATAGCCCAGTGAAGTTTTGTGAACACTACCAACAGAGAAGTCTAGTTGGGCAGCAAGGTTTCCGATTGCGATCCGTCGATCACCTCGAGTGAGAGTGTACGCACGGTACAACATTGCAGGAGTCACAGGTGTGTGCGGCCGGCCGGCACGCGGGACGTCAGAGAGGTCTGAGCGATCGTGTTACGGAGATGAGAAACGCCTCGCCCAACGACTCGTGCGCTTTTGTCCATTCCCATAGACATTCGGCAAGCAACTATGAATGTAAGTGCGATGCTCTAGATTTCCGGCAAAAGAAACTCCTTGCTTTAATCACTCCTCCACTACAGACGCAACTTCGAAGGCTGTGTAGAGCGCCGCCACCTGTCGGAACTTATTGAAACTATAGGGACTGAAGCGCGAATATTACACGATGTCTCACAAAAATCCCTCATTTTTTCAGCAGAAAATGGCCGAGAAATGTGTTGCATTACATATGGAACGCCCCTTGTGGTTTGCGCGATGTCCCCTGGGGAGAATACACTACTGGCCATTAAAATTGCTACACCACGAAGATGACGTGCTACAGACGCGAAATTTAACCGACATTAAGATGATGCTGTGATATCCAAATGACTAGCTTTTCAGAGCATTCACACGAGGTGGGCGCCGGTGGCAACACCTACAACGTGCTGACATGACGAAAGTTTCGAAACGATTTCTCATACACAAAACAGCAGTTGACCGGCGTTGCCTGGTGGAACGTTGTTCTGATGCCTCGTGTAAGGATGAGAAATGCGTACCATCACGTTTCCGACTTTGATAAAGGTCGGATTGTAGCCTATCGCGATTGCGGTTTATCGTATCGCGACATTGATGCTCGCGTGGGTCGAGATTCAATAACTGTTAGCAGAATATGGAATCGGTGGGTTCAGGAGGGTAATACGGAACCCCGTGCTGGATCCCAACGGCCCCGTATCACTAGCAGTCGAGATGACAGGCATCTTATCCGCATGGCTGTAACGGATCGTGCAGCCACGTCTCGATCCCTAAGTCAACAGATGGGAATGTTTGCAAGACAGCAACCATCTGCAGGAACAGTTCGATGACGTTTGCAGCAGCATGGACTATCAGCTCGGAGACCGTGGCTGCGGTTACCCTTGACACTTCATCACAGACAGGAGCGCTTGCGATGGTGCACTCAACGACGAACCTGGGTGCACGAATGGCAAAACGTCATTTTTTCGGATGAATCCACGTTCTGTTTACCGCGTCATGATGGTCGCATCTGTGTTTAACGACATCGCGGTGAACGCACATTGGAAGCGTGTATTCGTCATCGCCATACTGGCGTATCACCCGCCGTGATGGTATGGGGTGCCATTGGTTACACGTCTCGGTCACTGCTTGTTCGCATTGACTGCTCTTTGAACAGTGGACGTTACATTTCAGATGTGTTACGACCCGTGGCTCTACCCTTCATTCGATCCCTGTGAAACCCTATATTTCAGCAGTATAATTCACGACCGTATGTTGTAGGTCCTGTACGCGCCTTTCTGGATACAGAAAAATTTCGACTACTGCCCTGGCCAGCACGTTCCCCAGATCTCTCACCAACTGAAAACGTCTGGTCAAAGGTGGCCGGGCAACTGGCTCGTCACAATACGCCAATCACTACTCTTGATGAACCATGGTATCGAATGGGCAGCTGTACCTGTACACGCCATCCAAGCTCTGTTTGACTCAATGCCCAGGCGTATCAAGGCCGTTATTACGACCAGTAGGTGGTCGTTCTGGGTACTGATTTCCAGGGACCAGTGCACCCAAATTGCGTGAAATTGTAATCACATGTCAGTTCTAGTATAATATATTTGTTTAACATCTGCATTTCTTCTTGGTGTAGCAATTTTAATGTCGAGTAGTGTAATCTTTTGTCCGATGTCCTAATCTCTTCTGTCTGAGTAATCTCCGCGACCCACATGCGTGGGTTTTGGTGGCGTGGAAACAGCACGGAAGGTCAGCCCAGAAGCTTCGTCTGTGCTGAACAGCTTCCGGATAGTAATTCTAGTGAATTCCACAACTTATAAGGCCCCGCCGCCTGAAACGGCAGTCCCCGACGGGGTTCCTTTGGCAGTTAATCAGGAAGAGCCCCGAAAGGAGTTGCGGCTTGCGCGCCTTTCTGCGGAGACGGCGGCGCTGTGTAGTGAGCTGTATGCCGCGCTAGACCAAGCACAGCGGGGGCGCAGCTGGCGTGGGCGGCTTAATGAACGCGAACGCAGCTGCCGCCGCCGCCGCCACCGCAACCGCCGGCGCCACAGCCGCAGCCGCAGCCGAATTAGCGCGCCGAATTAATGTCTTCATTCCGCGGAAGGCGGCGGGGGCGGAGCCTGCCGCGGCTGCGACGTCCGCGAGCGCCCCGGCCCCGGGGACACGCGAATTGTCTAACGATACTCTAAACTGCAAAGGCCCGCCGCCTCAAAGGGCCGCCTCTGCCCGCCTCCTGCGAGGGCCACTAATTTGTGCCGCGCTTGCGCGGTCGCTCGTCTCCCACTCTCAAAGGTGCGCTACGTGCCCGAATCAGAGCCCGCTGCAGCGTCTGTGCCTTCTGCGGGCCTTTCAGCACTTCTGCCTTCCTCCACTTTGTGCCTCGCTGACGGCGAATAAAACTAAAGATATTCCAGCGTTTAAGGGGACAAAGAAAATGAGTCGTGCCTTTTTAGGAGTGTGCGGGCCCGTTGTAATTTGTTTCTCTTTGTCCCTCTCTCCCTCACTCCCTTCTGACTCTCACTCTCTCTCTCTCTCTCTCTCTCTCTCTCTCTCTCTCTTTCTTTCTATCTACCTACCTGGCTATCTGTTCATATTAGTTTCTACCAAACTCTCTTACACCTTTAATGTCGCCTCCTGCTCTTTGGTAACATGAATGCAGATAATCTGAAGAACTAATTAAAATGTACGCAGTATAGTGGAATGGGATTTGATCTAACTGTCAGGCTTGCTGGGTAGTGCTGTCTGATAAAATAAAATTGCAGGTTGGGTAGGTCCGCTAGGTGCAGAAGGTGATGAGCGGAAAAATACGCCTACCGGGCGCACAAAAAATGCGATTATATTCCTGTTTATTTAAGAGACTCTGGCTGAAACTGGGGTATCAGGTGTCTGATTCTGCGCCTTTAAAAATTTTCCCAGAATTTTGGCATGCGAACATATTTCTGTTTTTTATTTATTTATTTATTTTTTAACATTCAGCTCATTTCAAACTTCCACAAGCTTCTCTAACTGTAACTCGTCCACAACCACTAGTCCATCTCTGTACGTCGCTCATACCAGTCCACTCCCATTCTCACTCTCAGCCCAACTCATCGTCATTATCTCTGGCTGTCACTGTCTCCTGTCTTACAGCCACAGTCTTCATCATTCTGTCCTACTAATGCTGTCTCCTTTCACTCTCACTGTAACTGCTACAAACTGCACAGGCCGTGCAATATGAACAGTTGCTCGACCGCCATCCCCGAATTGGTCTTCAACAGTGGGAAGCAAGAAGATGCTTAAATCAGCAATGTAGGCCTGTGCTGTGATAGTGCCACGCAAAGCAACAAGGGTTGTAAGCCCCCTCCACGAAAAACACGACCACACAATAACACCACCTCCTCCGAATTTTACTTCAGGCACATCACACGCTGGCAGATGACGCCCACCAGGCATTCGCCATGCCGACAAATTGCCATCGGGTCGCCGGCCGAAGTGGCCGAGCGGTTCTAGGCACTTCAGTCTGGAACCGCGTGACCGCTACGGGCCGGCCGCGGTGGTCTCGCGGTTCTAGGCGCGCAGTCCGGAACCGTGTTACTGCTACGGTCGCAGGTTCGAATCCTGCCTCGGGCATGGATGTGTGTGATGACCTTAGGTTAGTTAGGTTTAAGTAGTTCTAAGTTCTAGGGGACTGATGACCACAGCAGTTGAGTCCCATAGTGCTCAGAGCCATTTGAACCATTTTTGACCGCTACGGTCACAGGTTCGAATCCTGTCTCGGGCATGGATGTGTGTGATGTCCTTAGGTTAGTTAGGTTTAAGTAGTTCTAAGCTCTAAGGGACTGATGACCTCAGATGTTAGTTCCATAGTGCTCAGAGCCATCATCTGCCATCGGAGCGCCACATTGTGTACTGTGATTCATCACTCCACACAGTGTTTTTCCACTGTTGAAACGTCTAATGTTTACGCTCCTTCAAACAAGCGAGGCGTCGTTTGGCATTTACCAGCGTGATGTGTGGCTTACGAGCAGCCGCTCGACCAAGAAGTCCAAGTTTTCTCACCTCCCGCCTTACTGTCGTAGTACTTGCAGTGAATCCTGATGCAGTTTGCAATTCCTGTGTGATGGTCTGGATAGATGTCTGCATATTACACATTACGACCGTCTTCAACTATCGGCGGTGTCTGTGCTTGAACAGATGAGGTCGGCCTGTACGCTTTTGTGCTGTACCTGTCCCTTCACTTTTCCACTTCACTATCACATCGGAAACAGTGGACCTAGGGATGTTTAGGAGTGTGGAAATCTCGCGTACAGACGTGTGACACAAGTGACACCCAATCACCTGACCACGTTCGATGTCCTTGAGTTCGGCGGAGCGCTCCATTCTGCTCTCTCACGATGTCTAATGACTACTGAGGCCGCTGATATGGAGTATCTGGCAGTAGGTGGCAGCACAATGCACCTAATGTGGAAACGGTATGTTTTTGGGGGTGTCCGGATACTTTTGACCACATAGTGTAATTTTGGCTTCTTGATTTTGAGTTTGCTGGTACTTTCGGATTTTCTCTTTGCCATTATACAGGGTGATTCAAAAAGAATACCACAACTTTAGGAATTTAAAACTCTGCAACGACAAAAGGCAGAGCTAAGCACTATCTGTCAGCGAATTAAGGGAGCTATAAAGTTTCATTTAGTTGTACATTTGTTCGCTTGAGGCGCTGTTGACTAGGCGTCAGCGTCAGTTGATGCTAAGATGGCGACCGCTCAACAGAAATCTTTTTGTGTTATTGAGTACGGCAGAAGTGAATCGACGACAGTTGTTCAGCGTGCATTTCGAACGAAGTATGGTGTTAAACGTCCTGATAGGTGGTGTATTAAACGTTGGTATAAACAGTTTACAGAGAATGGGTGTTTGTGCAAAGGGAAAAGTTCTGGACGGCCGAGAACGAGTGATGAAAATGTAGCACGCATCCAGCAAGCATTTGTTCGCAGCCCAGGAAAATCGACTCGCAGAGCTAGCAGAGAGCTGCAAATTCCACAATCAACTGTATGGAGAGTCCTACGAAAAAGGTTAGTTATGAAACCTTATCGTCTGAAATTGGTTCAAGCACTGTCTGCAGCTGATAAGATTAAAAGAATCGATTTCTGTGATTTTATCCTTGCTCAAATGGAAACAGATGAATCTTTCGTTTCAAAGATTGTGTTTAGTGATGAAGCAACTTTCCACACTAACGGGAAAGTCAACCGTCACAATGTCTGTATATGGGGCACTGAGAATCCGCGGGAAACAACTCAGTATGAACGTGACTCGCCTAAGGTGAACGTTTTCTGTGCCATTTCAGCCAATAAAGTGTTTGGTCCCTTTTTCTTCGAAGGTGCTACTGTAACTGGACTACAGTATCTGGAGATGTTAGAGAATTGGCTGTTCCCTCAGCTCGAACAAGAAGCAGAACAATTCATATTTCAGCAGGATGGAGCGCCACCACATTGGCACTTATCTGTCCGTAACTACCTGAACGTCAACTACCCGAGGCGATGGATCGGCCGCCAGGCAGCCCGTGACAGAGCACTTCATCACTGGCCTCCAAGAAGCCCAGATCTTACCCCCTGCGATTTTTTCTTATGGGGGTATGTTAAGGATATGGTGTTTCGGCCACCTCTCCCAGCCACCATTGATGATTTGAAACGAGAAATAACAGCAGCTATCCAAACTGTTACGCCTGATATGCTACAGAGAGTGTGGAACGAGTTGGAGTACCGGGTTGATATTGCTCGTGTGTCTGGAGGGGGCCATATTGAACATCTCTGAACTTGTTTTTGAGTGAAAAAAAAATCTTTTTAAATACTCTTTGTAATGATGTATAACAGAAGGTTATATTATGTTTCTTTCATTAAATACACATTTTTTAAAGTTGTGGTATTCTTTTTGAATCACCCTGTATATTGTCTGTTTGCTGAGACTGCAGTTTAGTTTCCTTTAGTCGCACAGGACATTTGGCGCAGTGCACTTTGACTTGGTGTTTATTGAGTCCAGTGTCTCATACCCAGTAGGAGCAGCGCACTGCCATGATATCCAGGGGACTTGACTATGGTCGTTAACGCGGCCAGGTGATAAGGAGAACCTGCTGTTATCGCGGAGCGCGGGTAGTCTGTTATATAAATAGGTGAGTCGTACGGACGGCTAGGAAGGGGGGGGGGGGCGGAGGGGGCGTGGCGTGACAGAGTCTCTGGAAGAGAGACTGCGGCGGCGGCTGTCGGCGGCTGCTGCCCACAAAAAGAGCTAATAACCCTAAAGTTATTTCCGAGGGATGACGCACGCCGCGCCTCACTGCGCTGAGATCGCTGTTTGTTTGCGTTTCCGATCAACAAACTAACATTTTCATTTCTTGAAAGAGGCTTTTAAAGCGGGCGGGCTCTCTGGTCGCTGTTCCGCCTTTATGAACGGGACGACTGCACTCGGAGAGCAGTCTATACCAGTCTGTCACGAAATCGAACTACTCGACAGGTACGGAACGGCCCGCGAAAACTGTTAGCGGAACTCTGTGTCAGGCATGCGCTACCACGATCCTTGCAAAATAGAATTTTCATCGCAACTGATACAAGAAGCAAGAGTCAGTCATCAGTATGCGTGCAATTGCGTTTCCCCTTTCTGTGTTAACACAGATGGCACGTAACTATTTCCATTTGTACTGGAGTCGCAGGAAGTGTTGTAGCGCAGAGACTTTTCTCTGACCTACAAGAGCCGTACAGGAGCATCGGCTGAGGTCCTGTCCAGTCAGTGACAAAAAGAGAGTTTCTAAGTAACATTTAATTTACATTCCCGAACGCAGATTCAAATGGTGAAAAATTACGAACCTAATGATTCGGTCACGGGTTGCTCAGATTTATAGTTTGTAACCTCCCAACAGTTTATTTAATTATAGCATTCACGTTTAGTGTAACCTACCAACAGTTTACATCCGTAACCTTGGAATAATAAACTGTGGCTAATCTCTCAATAAAATTGTGGCTCACATATAACCTTTCAATAATTAACTGACTGTGAACCTAAATTGGCAAATCTGGACGTCAGCAATGCTGCGTCATGGCCCTGAAAAGTCATTCTGAATAAACTGAAAAATCTCACCTCAATGAAGTCCTATAAGAAAATTTTCTGGCGCAGTACAGTGCAATGCTGGCCACTAGATTTGTTGTGTATAAAAAGAAAAGAAAACTGATTTTTATTTGCGATATTAGGGATGACCATGGATCGCAGAAGTCAGATCCTTTAAATTCAGACGAATAATTGTCAAAAGTTATCTTTATATGAAAGATTATTATTAAAAGATTTTTTAAAAACATTTACATGGGACTTGATATAACAATAGTACCAAATCAGTTGTTACAAATTACATATGCGCGCGGCTGCTTTTACCTTATACTACATCGTTCAAGCACGGCCATCGCTCTCCACGTCCGACGCAACAGCCCGACCGCGAGCTGCTGCTGCTGCTACTATTACTACTACAACTACTGCCGCCACACACTGCTCCCACAGCAGTCGACACTGCTCTCTGGTCTGCGATTCTATTGTAGCTCACATATCGCAGGCAGCGCGTGAGCAATCCATCGAAATTACATCGGCTCGAGTGCGCTAGCAATAAATTCCTCAGTCATGGACCTCTTACAAGTTCAAAAGTCGATAAAATTAATTGATGAATAAATTACATTAGACCAGTTTCCCCGGAAAACCGAAACCACTGTTTGCTTGCCTAAACACAAAACTATTGTCTCGTCAGGATGGATACATTTTCCAGACCACAGATTAATTTTCTATGCTAATAATAGAACTGTAAAAACATCGTGTGTGTCTGTCTGTCTGACTGATGGAACAAGCTAATCTCCAGAACTACTGTACGAAGCTTCGTGGGATTTTCACATACAAATTGAACATAGTGTGGGGCAATGTATAGGCCTTATTTTATCAAAATCGGAATAAAAAAGTTATCGCAATTGAAAATTGTATACAAAACTGTCTGCTCAGCTTAGTAGTTCGGATGTTTAATTATCATAGTGTAATACATCAAAGACCCAATTGATGACGATGTTAGTTATATAGTACACAAAATATTGCGCTGTTAGCTTTTTTTTCTAACTCAGTGACACATTTTCTGGAGTGACTAATTAAGTGCCGCAATCTTATCTTTACAAATACAAACTAACTGAATTTACTTGGCTAGGATATACAGATTTGCTGATTTCTGTTTATGTGTTAAATATTTAAAAGATTTTGGTTTTGCCTCATTCGATAGGTTTTGTTTATATTGTTCGCTAGGAGAAACAATGTTTCAAGATTTCTTTATGATTTTGGTGTCTACTCATTACATTTTGATTTCGTTTTATTTACAAACAAAAACACCTAGGAAACTGCAGAGATTTTCTGAATACACCAGAATGACAGAAGGACGGAGGACAACTCGGTCTGAAGAATCGAAAGAGGTTCGTCTGGAAAGACTTGTTACAGCTCGAGGGCATCAGGCTTTAACTCGCTCTTTGAAAACTCATTCCCAAAGTGAGGTGGAACGTGACTCTGATCGACAATGTCACGCCAAAAATCACTCCTCAGCACCCTTCACTCACAGAGGGTTATGGTTACTTCTCTCCAACGTAACATCAAAGCAGCGGAAATTCTGACAGGAAACGGCGCAGGTGAGCGAGATTTGTACCCCGAAACGCGCTTGTTCCTAACAGTTTACCACATCGCTTCAAACGTGTGGAATTGCCGATGAGCTTATCTAAAATGGAAATGAGCGTTTGGCGCCATCGGCCGGGAGGCCCCTTACGGTTCACGTCCGGCCGCCTTGGTGCAGGTCTTATTATATTCGACGCCACATTGGGCGACCCGTGCGCCGGATGGAGATGAAATGATGATGAAGACGACACAACACACAGTCACTGAGCGGAGAAAATCCCCGACCCAGCCGGGAATCGAACCCGGGCCCCTTAGAATGGCAGTTCGTCACGCTGACCATTCAGCTATCGGGGCGGACGATGAGCTTATATTGACCCTTGAGTTTAAAAACAGCAGAGGCCATATGCTGTGGGCTGCAGTTGTCAGTTGCTTCCCGCACAGCCATCCCTAAGTGGGTCTCTCCCGTTTTGATGAATTACAGAATTCTCCATTGATGTCCCCAATCATAGTACTTCAGACATTGTATACAAAGAAGCTTTGTAAGTTCAAAATAAATTTCTTTGCATAAAAAGTCTCGGGAACAGATAACCGGGCAACGACAGGGTCTCCTCCTCACTTCCCCTCCCCCTCCGCTCCAAAATGAGCTGGCTGATCAGGTTATCGTTGGCCAGAACAAATTGCAATCGCCAGCCTTGTTGGGTTAGCAACGTCCTCCACTTTCTGCAGGAGGTCGCCTAGCGTCGTGCGGCGTCAGATTAGATTAAATTCAGTTTTCGTTTCATAGACCCAAAAAAATGAGATGATTCTCGTGGGGCCGACCGCGGTGGCCACGCGGTTCTAGGCGTTGCAGTCCGGAACCGCGCGACTGCTACGGTCGCAGGTTCGAATCCTGCCTCGGGCATGGATGTGTGTGATGTCCTTAGGTTGGTTAGGTTTAAGTAGTTCTAAGTTCTAGGGGACTGATGACCTCAGATGTTAAGTCCCATAGTGCTCAGAGCCATTTTTGATTCTCGTGGGTGCGGATCATGTCAGAAAGTATAACAATAAACATTTGAATATAATACTTACTATCCTGATCATTTGTCAGGAGATTGTCGAAATACGTGATTACAATGCGGTAAACTGGAACAGCCAATACTTACAGAATTAACACACTGTCAGAATGAAAATTGTTATGCACTATTCATTAATTTATCGTACACAAAATACCTAATCTTGACTTGTGTCGAAGTGCTGTCAAAACTGAAATCTAACAGACATTTTTACTTAAGCTGGCTTAACAGTCTCTGTTAAGATATTCACCTAAGGAGTAGAAGGGGTTGCCTTATGGGCTTTCAACTATATTCAGTGTCATTAGAAGTCTGTGAAAAGGGACTGGAAGAGCTATTCATGCTTTATTTCGAGTGTTCAGTGATTCCTATTAGCCTGTCTTGACTTTCAGCCAGACACTTTCGTGTCAAGTTGTTGCTTGAACTGTGCGTGTGTTAATCGCAAACATAACGTATCAGGCTACATCATATTTAAAGTATTTTATGGTCAATATACACATACTAATTTTTATCAGATCTCTCTGTCTTCTTGTCTGCAGCATTCCCATACTGCTCCATATCAAAAAGTTTCATGTAGGTATTGTTGTAACTTTCCTTGCGCTCGTTGTAGTCCTTTAGTTGACGCAGGAGCAAGGAATAGGTGCGGTTCGTGGACAGAGAATTCATACAGGGTGACAATTATTGAACTATATAGAAGAAACGTAAATTAGATGCAAACTACGGCGTTCAAACACTTTATTCAACATGTAAACATCACTACAGATATTCAGATTTAGGTTATGACTTGTTTTATATGTCTGCCATCATCGTTGGTGATGATGTGGCGCAGTCGAATGGCGAAATTCTACATGAAATAGCAAAATTCTACATGACTCGCCAAAGTGTTGGAATATCAGTGCTGTCCATGACCGCCTGAATGGCTGTTTTCAGCTCAGCAATGGTTTTGGGGTTATTGTCATACACCTTTTCTTTAATATAGCCCCAAACAAGGAGTCGTGTGTGTTCGAATCCGGAGAACATGGTGGACAATCGAGGCCCATGCCAGTGGCCTTTGGGTACACCACAGCCAGAATGTGGTCCCCAATGGGCTCCTCCGCGACAGAAAACACTCTCCTGCTTCGATGGGATCGAGCTCCGTCTTGCATGAACCACATCTCGTTGAAATTAGGGTCAATTTGGATAGTGGGGATGAAATCGTCTTCAAAACCTCCACGTACCTTACGGTAGTCACCATGCCCTCAAGGAATATCGCACACCACACACCACACAGTCATCCCTTTAGGGTGAAGAGACTTCTCGATCGCGAAATGGGGATTCTCAATCCCCCAAATGCGCCAGTTTTGCTTACTGATGAACCCATCCAAATGAAAATGGGCTCATCGCTAAAGGCGTGTGCACATGCGCATACTAATTCCCATCATGCCCCGCGGACACCGTGCATTTTGAACGTCCTAACGCAAACCGTTTAGAAGTTACGACAATTTTATTTCATATAGTTTAATAGATGTGGCAGCTCGTGGTCGTGCGGTAGCGCTCTCGCTTCCCACGCCCGGGTTCCCGGGTTAGATTCCCGGCGGGGTCAGGGATTTTCTCTGCCTCGTGATGACTGGGTGTTGTGTGCTGTGCTTAGGTTAGTTAGGTTTAAGTAGTTCTAAGTTCTAGGGGACTGATGACCATAGATGTTAAGTCCCATAGTGCTCAGAGCCATTTGAACCATTAGTTGCAGCGTCTGTTACTAAACTAGATTTGGGTGTTGAGATACATACACTTACAAAAGTTTACAATTCAGTCTTCAGTACAGTGACCATTCCGTAGACGACGTGGCCAGTCAGCTATGAAAGTCAGGAAATGTTACGAAATGGTAAACAAGGCTCTTTGCGTCGATGTTTGATCTTAAGTAGATACCCCGCTGGAGCTCTGGAGAGGTGTTGCTTGCATTTCATTGGCAACGGCAAAGAGTTTGTGGTAGCGCCCTCATATCGCGGTTGCGGCTGTAGGAAAAATTGCGGCGGACGGATTTTAAAGCGCAGCCTACAGGATGGCGGCCGATACCGCCGCTACCAGAACACCAGCGAGACGAGGCGGAGTTTGTGCGACCACGTTGAAGCAACAGAACATTGACAGGTGCGACTAATTACTCCAGCTAATAGGGAATCAGCGGCAGACAGTCCAGTTAATTACACTTCCCATTCGCATTCCCCACCCATTTCATTTAAATATCACCACCGGGTCGACAGTGTTAGCGGCCTAGTTCTGTCTTGCTGCTTCAAAGCAAAAGAGAGAATTTCTAAAGAATCCACCAGTCTGGCATTTTCAAATGATGTCGTCGTAGCAGTACAGAAGTAGCACCCAGACCTTGAGTCAGCTGCTTCTGCCTGCGACAACAGAAGGAACTGTATTTTGACTAATAATAACGGCTAGCAACTTTGTGGTGTGATTCAAAGAGACGCATGCACTACTACGGTATTTCATTGTACAATTTGCAATTATATTTGAAAAACTGTGCATAATAAAAAAAAGAATACTGTCACGCCTTTAAAGTACGAACTTCATCATTTCAGCGAAAGAAAACATAAAACTGTTTCTTGGTGGTTTCAATAAACGTTCCTCGTGAATTAATCTATCGGTTTCTGAACACCGTATGAATATGACTGCAGTAGTTCCTGAGAGTAATTTGGATTGTAAAATGTGAACGCTTTTCGAACTACCGACGGTTGTTTCACAGGACTAACCACTCGCAGCGCATAAAATCACTCTCCATTTTGATGCTGGATAACTACAGCCAGTAGAAACACGGTCTGTGACTGGCCCAAAACTTTATCTGTGCTCGCAACACTTCGCAGTGGTAAGGAGACCAGCGGACGCTCCAAGCGTGGAACAACATCGTCAGAAAGGATGAGTCGTCGTATACAAAGGTGAACGACGCTGCACTGAAAAAGAGTTCGATTTATTTTGTTTGAACCTGTTCAGGTAGATGGTATAGATATTATCGTGCTGGATATACTGTCTCTTTCATAGCACTTCGTCTAAAATATATATACAAAACGTTCGGGAAAAATTGTTTAAATATAATTGAACATCGTAGTCCATACAACAAATAGATGCAAATTATAGCTCGCCTTTATGGGATATGCGCAAGTACAGATGCACATGCACATGCACATGCATTAGGGCGTGTCATTATAAAATACTAAAGCAACTAAATTGCAGCCGGCCGGAGTGGCCGTGCGGTTCTGGGCGCTACAGTCTGGAGCCGAGCGACCGCTACGGTCGCAGGTTCTAATGCTGCCTCGGGCATGGGTGTGTGTGATGTCCGTAGGTTAGTTAGGTTTAATTAGTTCTAAGTTCTAGGCGACTGATGACCTCCGAAGTTATTTCGCATAGGGCTCAGAGCCATTTGAACCAACTAAATTGCGCCGGCCTGTGTGGCCGAGCGGTTCTAGGCACTTCAGTCTGGAACCGCGCGACCGCTACGGTCGCAGGTTCGAATCCTGCCTCGGGTACGGATGTGTGTGATGTCCTTAGGTTAGTTAGGTTTAAGTAGTTCTAAGTTCTAGGGGACTGATGACCTCAGAAGTTAAGTCCCATAGGGCTTAGAGCCATTTGACCCATTTGAACTGAATTGCCGACGTTTCGATCGACTTGCTGCGGTTCTCTTCAGGGTGGTTAACTGTTGGATACTGCTGAATTTCTTCAGTTATATAAGGCCTAATTCAGTTATCTGGTAGCTACTCACGTCACATATCTGAGATGTCATCGGACAATTTGAAGAGAGGGAATGGCTGTACCGTAGGCTACTGCGTGTGCTACTGTCATGGCCGATTGGCAGGCAGCTCCAATAGGTGACTGATAGGAGCATATCGGCAGCTATTGCCTGTGCCCAGAGCCGTGTCTACGATTAGGCAAGACTAGGTGGCCACGTAGGGCAGCAAAATTTTAGGAGCGGCAAGGGCGGACCAAATTAATTTGAAATGAAACAGCGAAAAAATTGAGTAAAAGAAAAGAAAACGTGAGAAAGAGGAAAAATTACAATAACTAATTCTTTTCAAAAGCGTACGGAATAGTTACTTAATAAGTCTTCACTTATTTCGACGAAAGCAAACACATTGCCTCTGCTTACGTCAAAACCAAAGCAGCCGCAATGAGTATTAAACGGAAACAAACATGTCCTCGATTCATTTCTGGCGACCGCTGGAGTTTGGCACGTGCGTTGGCTGGCGGTCATATTGCGACTTGATACCATACCTCCCTCAGTCCAAGACTGTCCCCAGAAAATGAGGACATCTGATCACCTTAGTTTAATGACTACAAGTGTAAGAGGATATTTGCATTATTGTACCTTTCGATGTTGATGATGGTGGAGGGGGACGAATATCGGGAAGACCAATGATAGTAAAAAAAAAAGGGGGAGGGGAGTCTTTTTTAATTCTCGCCCAGGGTGGCAAAACACCCAACAGCCCTGCCACTGTAGTAAGTGATTGGTAGGCAATAATCGTTAGTGACTGGTAGGCAACTGCAAAGTGGCAGCTTATATCCATGTAATGTTTTCCTGCAGCGCAACACTGAGGCCGCAGGGCAATTTTCTCGAGGCCGCTGTTTATGTTGTTAAACCCGTGTCAAGTGGTGCTGCTTGGATGGCGAGTACACGCGGTGCGCCGCGCTGGAATCATAGGCAGCCAGGAAGTTGGTAACTCGTAGCCGTTCTCCCTGCTCACACTGTTAACGCGTTTGACTATTTCAGCATCCTCTCTTAATTTCACTGCTGCATCCACGGCTGCCGGCCAAATATGCGAGGTTCTAGAAAATTTATAGAACGGCCTCATTGCTGCCGGTGTTTAGCTACAGTTGGCTTGTTGTGCTGTCTCAGTCGTGCGTAAGGTTGACGCTCCGACACGCGAGTGCTAATGGGCCTCCCGGTTTCACCAACATAGACTTCGCCACATTCATATCGGAGGTCGCAGACCCTGCAGTGTGAAGAGTATCCGCGGGATCCTTAGTGGGTCTCAACCGACCTCGGATCTTGCAGCCAATTAGAAATTTGCATTTCATTCCTCCACGAAGCAGAAACTTGCCTATACGTTCGCTGACGCATCTCACACAAGTTGCTGTATGTCTTCTCTGTTCCTCACCCCTCTTTTTATGTGTATGTTGTTGAATCGATCAGCACGAAATGTAGTCTTCAGCACGTTCAGTTCATGTTCTATTTGAATAGTGTAACTAACCCGGTGAACACGGGCTGTCAGCGTGCGTAGCATAGCGTCCCTCCTGTGCTGGATGGTGAAGCGAATCCGCATGCATATATCTGTTGGTGTGCGTCAGCTTTCTATAGCCTTCAGTCCTAGTTTGCCGCTACATGTCCTACACACCTTCACATCAAAAAAAGGAATATCTCCGTTGTTTTTCATTTCCAGCGTGAACTGTGTGCTGTCAATCCGCGTAGTTCTGCTTCCCCATGCGGTCATATAACGTATGTCCCTTCCACATACGGTAGCCAGCAGCGTGTCTGCCACTGGATTTAAGTCTCCACAGTTCCTTGTAAACGATTAGTGTGCCTGCTAAAACTGTCGTTCATCTACATTTACAGTTATACTCCGCAAGCCACCCAACGGAGTGTGGCGGAGGGCACTTTACGTGCCACTGTCGTTTCCTCCCTTTACTGTTCCAGTCGCGTATGGTTCGCGGGGAGAACGACTGCCGGAAAGCCTCCGTGCGCGCTCGAATCTCTCTAATTTTACACTCTTGATCTCCTCGGGAGGTGTAAGTAGGGGGAAGCAATATATTCGATACCTCATCCAGAAACGGACCCTCTCGAAACCTGGACAGCACGCTACACCGCGATGCAGAGCGCCTCTCTTGCAGAGTCTGCCACTTGAGTTTGCTAAACATCTCCGTAACGCTATCACGCTTACCAAATAACCCTGTGACGAAACGCGCCGCTCTTCTTTGGATCTTCTCTATCTCCTCTGTCAACCCGACCTGGTACGGATCCCACACTGATGAGCGATACTCAAGTATAGGTCGAACGAGTGTTTTGTAAGCCACCTCCTTTGTTGATGGACTACATTTTCTAAGGACTCTCCCAATGAATCTCAACCTGGCATCCGCCTTGCCAACAATTAATTTTATGTGATCATTCCACTTCAGATCGTTCCGCACGCATACTCCCAGATATTTTACAGAAATAACAGCTACCAGTGTTTGTTCCGCTGTCATATAATCATACAATAAAGGATCCTTCTTTCTATGTATTCGCAATACATGACATTTGTCTATGTTGAAGGTCAGTTGCCACTCCCTGCACCAAGTACCAATCCGCTACAGATCTTCCTGCATTTCGCTGCAATTTTCTAATGCTGCAACTTCTCTGTATACTACAGAGTTAGTTCGAACATCGGACCAAGCGAGGTGTCGCAGTGGTTAGCATACTGGTCTTGCATTCCGGAGGATGACGGTTCAAACCCGCGTCTGGCTCTGTCCCTAATGACATCGTTGTCGACGGAATGTTAAACACTAATCTCCTCCTCCTCCTCCTCCTCCAACATCTAAGAGTATTATTAAGCGTGTTCCTGTTGGTGATGACATGTTCTTGCGCTTCACCACGGAATGAACTTACTTACTGAGCTAACTATAAGAGGGACGACAGTTACGTGGACTGCGAACTACAGTTGGAGGTGATATTTTCACACTAATGTATCATCTCTGAGGTGGAGGAAGTGACAAATGACAGGGAAAAATTCTAATCACGACGACCGACAACTGAAGCCAAAACCTTTGGATTTATGGTGTGACAACCATTCAACTTGACTATAATCCAATAATAGTGAATAGTGTCTGTAATGTGTCATTCAGCCTTCCCAGGCGGATGGGCTACGCCTAGAGACATTTTAAATAACTTATTGTACGCAGCTGTTTGTAGGCTTTTTAAAATCGCACAATACTCTGTATCAAGCAGTTTTGTTTTGGAAATAGCTGTTTGGGAGCCATTCTTTTGATCATACAATGTAAGATTTCACGGCCGGTATTGTCTTCACTTCAAACTTCCGGGCTGATAGGCCGTGGTCGAAGTATAAAACTATCCCCTGTTGTTTCGTCTCCGACTGCGGGAGACATCCTCGAATGTACGGCGGCGAACTGCGAAGAGAACTCGAGGAAGCGCTGATTATATAGGCAGTACAGAGGGCGCCACTGTCGATCACGTGGCATCGGCTATGAGATTGTCTCTGGTATGGCAACATTCTCGATTGAAAGCAATGGATCGTCACGCTTCCTGTTAAAATTATTACGGTTCTCGATAGCCTCTCTATACAAGTGTGCATAATAATGCGAGGTTTTTGATATGACGCGCGTCTCGCTGAATTTTATTTCATGATCACCTTCCTGGTAAACAAGTTCCGCCACGGCCGATTTATCCGTGTGACCCAGGCGGCAATTCCTCTTATGTTCAACAAGATGGGTGTTCACACTTCTCTTTGTGGTACTGATATAACCTGTCCACAACTACAAGGAATTTGATATACCCTCGGTGTAGCCAAAGGGTGTCGTGCATCTTTCGCCGATCTTAAAAATCTTTTATTTTCCTGGTGGGTCTGAAAATAGTTTCCACACCATATTTGCTTAAAACTTTCCCAATGCGATCTGTGACCTTAGTAATGAACGGGAGAAAAACTTCGCCCTTTGGGCGACTGTTGTTCGTCGTTACTCCTGATTCTCTGCCTAGAGCGAAGTACTCGATCTATGTCCTTGCTAGAATAGACATTCTTGACGAAAGTTGACCGTAGATGTTCAATCTCATCTTTTAAATAAACAGGTTCACAAATTTTGTACGCCCTGTCTACCAAGGTTTTCATTACACCTCTTTTTTGTCTTGGGTGGTGGTTTGAATCACTATGTAGAAAACGATCAGTATGTGTGGCCTTTCTATACACCTTATGGCCCAACGTTCCGTCCCGTCGTTTAATCACGGACACATGCAGGAAATTCAATTGCACATTCCTTTCTGTCTCCATAGTAAATTGGATTTTCGGATTAATGCTGTTTAAATGTGTCAGGGAGGCATCCAACTGCTCTGCTACGTGTGTCCATACTACGAACGTGTCATCGACATAGCGATACCATCTGGCTGGTCTCTTACCGGCAGCGCTTCCTCGGGTTCTCTTCGCAGTTCGCCGCTGTACCTCCGAGGATGTCTCTCGCAGTCGGACACGAAACGTCTGGGGAGAGTTTTACACTTCGACCACGGCCTATCAGCCCGGAAGTTTTAAGTGAAGAGCCATTCTTTTGTTTTCATTTTATTTATCAATCTTTCGCTCTTTGCGATTGTTTCGGGGTCACGACCTCATTCTCAATCATTCCTGCCTTCACGTTGGATCCCGCCATCACCACCAGTCACAGTCGAAACAGCAAGTGAGCGTCAGCACGCAAAGGGAGAAACCAAACCTAAATTTTTCACGTATGTCATAACAAGGAGACGGGCTAAATTTGAATGGCGCGCGTCACTGCGGTAACGAAGCCTGACGTTTCAGACAGTCTCCGAGGAACGTGAAATACGACGGTGTCCGGCGCCTGCGTCAGCACGTATGCTTCTGGCGGGCGGCAGATGCGCGCGTCGACCTCGGCTGACGATAGCTGGCGACAGATGAGTGGTGACGCGGGCAGCCCGTCATAAGAATGCACGCCGGCCGTGCCGCGCTGTGGAGAAAGCCCGAAGCCTGCCGCGGCCTGTATTTGTGTGTGTGATGTAGTGAGAGGGGGGGGGGGGAGGGGGAGGGACGGGTGCCAGGTGGCGGCGCGCCAGGGCGGCCCGCTACTACTGCCGCCGCCGCCGCCGCCACTCGCGGCTATTCTAGGGCCTGGCTTTTCTCGCCGACGGGATCGCATGTCGGATTGTCTCCGAGTGGCGCCGTGCTGCTACACGACGGACGCCGCCGCCATGCGGGCTGCCTACAGGACTCAAGGACGCCGCTCCGACTCCACGGCGACTCTCACCTGCACCCGGTGGAAGCCTCCAAGTTCTTATCTTGCTTGCCGTTATTCAGGAATCGCAAGTGACGTCGATGTCCTCATGATCGTTCTAATATCGTTACTGCCACCATAACCACCACCTCCCGCACCACCACCACCCTCGCCAACACCAGTGTCATCAACCACCATCACTACCAATTTAACCACACCATCACCATCACAACCACCACCACCACCACCACCACCTCCACAAGTATCAACGCCACTAACACCACAACCACCAATAATACCACCACCTATGACATCAATACAAACACCACAACCAGCACCACCTCCAACACTGAAACACACATGATAATCACTAATACTACCGCCGCCACCACCACCACCACCACCACCACCACCACCACCACCACCACCACCACCCTCGCCAACACCAGTGTCATCACTACTAGCAACACCACCACCACCATCACTACCAATTTAACCACACCATCACCATCACAACCACCACTACCACTACCACCACCACCACCACCACCACCACCACCACCACCACCACCACCACCACCACCACCACCACCACATCCACAAGTATCAACCCCACTAACACTATAACCACCAACAATACCATCACCTATGACATCAATACAAACACCACAACCAGCATCACCAAGACTGAAACACACATCATAATCACTAATACCAGCACCACCACCACTACCACCACCACCACCACCTGGTTAACGGCATCCTTCAGACATTTCCAGTGCATCATAGTCCTAACAAGGGAAGGCCACGAAGTTTGGAACGCGGATTTACTGCAAACTTCGTACACTCGTAGTACTCCATGAGGACAACAAAATGTGTAAACAGTAGCGCGTACTTCTCAAGCGTTATTGAGAAAATCTCAAGATAATTTCGGTCGTCAAATATATACCTGCGCGTGGCCATTTTTACCATGAAGCGGCAGCAGCTGAGTGGTTAGCGTTCAAGCCCCGTAATCGCTGGGTTGCTGGATCGATGGATCGTGCCCCGTTCATCAGTTTCTTTTCTTTTTTTTTTTTTTTTCAACACAGTCGTTTTCTTTACTATTGATATTGCAATTGATATAATGGGAAAAATACGTAGAATCGCTGAACTTTTATTAAATTTACAATGTTATTTGGCTGTCTACAAATTTTTATTATCACAAATAATATAATGCTCATAACTATTGACTAGTAAACGACCAAACGCATAAAGTGATACTGAAAATGTATGCTTGTCCGTGATTTGAGAAATCTCTTGTACCTGGAAGGAGCCTGAAACGATCTGCTACCTGCAAGTTTTGACCGGCACACACGGCTTTCAAAATATGTACAATTAATCGTCGCTTTCGATATTACGAGTGCAAGTTGCTGGATGGTATTTTTCGTCAAAACGTGGAAAACATGAAGTTATGAATATTATATTATCTGTGGTAATAAAAATTAGTAGACTGACAAATAACATTGTAAATTTAATAAAAGTTCATCCGATTCAAATGGTTCAAACGGCTCTGAGCACTATGGGACTCAACATCTGAGGTCATCAGTCGCCTAGAACTTAGAACTAATTAAACCTAACTAACCTAAGGACATCACACACATCCATGCCCGAGGCAGGATTCGAACCTGCGACCGTAGCGGTCCCTCGGTTCCAGGCTGTAGCGCCTAGAACCGCACGGCCACTCCGGCCGGCAGTTTATCCGATTACTCGTATTTTTCCCATTATATCAATTGTAATACAAATAGTACGGAAAATGACTATGTTGAAAAGAAAAGAAAACTGACGATCGAAACTGGATCCAGCGATACAGCGATTACGCTGCTTGAGCGCTAACCACTAGGCTGCCGCAGCTGCATGGTCTATATGGCCGCGCGCAGGTATATACTTGACGACGGAAATTATCTTGGGATTTTCTCAATAACGCTTGAGAAGCACGCGCTACTGCTTACACATCTTGTTGTCCTCAAGGAGTACTACGAGTGTACGAAGTTCGCAGTAAACCCGCGTTCCAAACGTCGTAGCCTCCCCTTCTAAGTGACACGACCCTACCAAGCGAGGTGGCGCAATTATTAGCACACCGGCGGACCCGCTTCTGGCCATCCTGATTGAGGTTTTCTGTAATTTCCCTAAATCGCTTCAGACAAATTCCGGTATGGTTCCTTCGAAAGGGCACAGCGGACTTCCTTCCCCGTCCTTTCCTAATGCAATAGGACCGACGACTTTTCGGTGTTTGGTCCCCTCCCCCAAACAAACCAACCAACCAACCAACCAAAACGACCCATGTTTCTCCTGCATATTTTCTAACTACATGCTAGTTATAACTGACCTTTCGATAGTGAGCCAGTGTAGACAGAAAACTACTTACCATATGGGTATTTTAGTTTATTTGCTCACATTTACAAATGACTTGCCACCTAGCTACTAAGACAGGTCTTGTTTTCACAATATCAAATTGTGCACACACAGAGAATGTAGCGGATTTGATTTCTTCTTATTTTAACAAAGCTTAATAATTTTCTTGCTTCAAAGACTTATAAACATAAAACTAAACAGAAAACGGAAGTACTTAAAATTAGCCATTTTTGTACTAAGATGATAAAAAAAATTAGGAAGTTAGTGTTTAGAGATACAGAACCTTGTCACTAGTTCTGTCCAGGAGGGCGTGCATCGGAAAGACGGTGAGCCCCTCACGACTAGGCATTGCCGGCCGTTGTGGCCGAGCGGTTCTAGGCACTCCAGTCCGGAACCGCGCTGCTGCTACGGTCGCAGGTTCGAACCCTGCCTCGGGCATGGATGTGTGTGATGTCCTTAGGTTTAAGTAGTTCTAAGTCTAGGGGACTGATGACCACAGATGTTGAGCCCCATAGTGCTCGGAGACATTTAGACTGGGAATTCTCTGCCCGATCTGTTGTACTGCTACTCGACATCCGAGGGCGAGTGCCTCATCAATACTCTGAGCCTTTCGCCCTCAGATGGCGTAATTCTACATCTACGTTAGGTTATTTCACACAGCAGCACGTACTGTCCTCTATTGCTACATTTCTCTCACAGTATTATACACTGAAGCGCCAAAGAAAGTCGTATAGACATGCGTGTTCAAATACAGACTTATAAGCAGGCAGAATGCGTTGCTGGGGTCGGCAACGACTATATAAGACAACAAACGTCTGGCGCTGTTGTTAGATCGGTTACTGCTGCTACAATGACAGGTTATCAGTGGTGCTAGTCGGCGCACGAGCGATGGGACACAGCATCTCTTAGCAATGAAGTGGGAATTTTCCCGTACGACCATTTCACGAGTGTACCGCGAGTATCAGGAATCTGGTAAAACCTCGTCTTCGACATCGCTACAGCCGGAAAAAGATCCTGCAAGAACGGGACCAACGATGACTGAAGAGAATCGTTCAATGTGACAGAAGTGCAACCCTTCCGCAAACTGCTGAAGATTTCAATTCTGGGCCATCAACAAGTGTCAGCGTGCTGACCATTAAACGAAATATAAGCGATACGGGCTTTCAGAGACGAAGGTCCACTCGTATAACCCACACGACACAAAGCTTTATGCCCCCCCCCTTGGGCCCTTCAACACAGACATTGAACTGTAGACGAATGGAAATAAGTTGCCTGGTCGCACGAGTCTCGTTTCGAATTGTATCTAGCGTACGGAAATGTACGGATATGGGGACAAACTCATGAATCCATGGCCGTGCATGGCAGCAGGAACTTTTCAAGCTCATAGAGGCTCTGTAATGGTGTAGGACGTGTGCAACCCATTTCAGTCTATCCCAGGCATGTTCGATAGGGTTCATGTCTCGAGAACATGCTGGCCACTCAAGTCGAGCGATATCGTTATTCTGAAGGAAGTCATTCACAAGACGTGCACGATAGGGGCGCTAATTGACGTCCATGAAGACGAATGCCTCGCCAATATGGTGCTGATATGGTTGCACTATCGGTCGGAGGATGGCGCTTTCCATGACCACCAGCGGCGTACGTCGGCCCCAAAACGGCAGGGAACCTCCACCTTGCTGCACTCGCTAGACAACGTGGTTAAGGCGTGTGGAGTGATATGGGACCCCTGATACGTCTAGATACGACTCTGACAGGTGACACGTACATAAGAATCCTGTTTCATCACCTGCATCCATTCATGCCCATCGTGCATTCCGATGGCCTTGGGCAATTCCAGCAGGAGAATGCGACACCCCACACGTCCAGAAGTGATCCAGGAAGACTCTTCTGAGTTTAAACACTTCCGCTGGCCACCAAACTCGCTAGACACGAACATTATTGGGCATATCTGGGATGCCTTGCAACATGCTGTTCAGAGGAAATGTCCACCACGTCCTACTCTTACGGATCTATGGACAGCCCTGAAGGATTCATGGTGTCCGTTCCCTCTAGCACTACTTCAGACAATAGTCGAGTCCATGCCACGTCGTGTTGCGGTACTTCTGCGTGTTCGCGGGGGTCTGACACGATATTAGGCAAGTGTACCAGTTTCTTTGGCTCTTCTGTGTATTAACGCGTTGTGAACACTCGTTTTCGTGAGTATACATCTAGTTCATGTTCTGTGTTATCTGTCTTTGTCTGCTGTATGATCTTCCACCGCTACTACTGTCAACTGTCTCGCTGTTATTGTTGTGGATACATTTGTCGCCTGAGCTCGTCTACACAATACTCTCGTCACTGCAAGCACTGTCTACGCAGCGCTCTAGATATTCTGTCTGCACAGTCGTTAAGATCGATCCATATGGTCTGGCCTCTAGGTGGTTGTGTTATGTCGTCGTGTCAGTGTGGTAGTTGTCTTTCCAGTGACCAACGGACACAACACAAAAGTCCCCTTAACAAATGTAGGATATCACGTGTCCTTTTATGAATTCCAGGCAAAGCCTATTTCACCTGTATAATGCTACCCCACTTGCTGAGCCTTGGTTTCAATTACCACTCAGATATTGCGTAGGATTATACAGTTTAATGAAACCGAAACAGCACATTCCCTTGATTACACAATCATAATGTTAGGCGTGATTTCTCTCTCTCTCTCTCTCTCTCTCTCTCTCTCTCTCTCTCTCTGTGTTTGTGTGTGTGTGTGTGTGTGTGTGTGTGTGTGTGTGTGTGTGTGTGTGTGTCTGATACATACAGAAGAAATGCATCTCATGCATTCAAAGATCCCTTCCACTGTTACTAATGAGATGGTAAGTACATGGAGCGACGGAACTTTTCAAAATACAATTGGGTAGTCTAAGAGAAGAGGTAGCAGTAATTTTTAGCCTACGTCGGCCTGCAATTTCATTGACTGGAGTAGAATTGTCTTCAGTGATGAATCCTGCTTCGAACTGATCCCTGATCACCAGCGAGGATGTTTGTTGAGGCCCCGGACAGTGGTGGAATACCAACCACCCTGCGGCCCGACATCCGGGAGGGATGGTCTTGTGTGCCATTTCCTCTCATAGCAAGACCCCCTTGGCTGTCATTGCGGCACCCTTACAGCACAGCGGTACGTAGCCGATATTCTATGCAAGTTTTGTTGCAGTCGTGGCAAGGCATTGGCCGCCCGCACATGGCGGGAGTTTCTGCTGTTTGTCCTCGTGTTTGACAAACCCTACCTTGGCCAGCAAGGTAGGCCGGTTTCTCCCCAACTGAGAACGTTTGGAGCGTTGTGGGTAGATCCCTCCAGCCAGCTCCGGATTTTGACGATCTAACGCATCATTTGGACAGAATTTGGCACGATATCCCTCAAGAGGCCATCCAACAACTCTACCAATCAGCGGCAAGCTACTGTCTGCTTGCATAAGAGCCAGACGTGGGCCAACGTGTTGTTAACTTGCACTGTTTGTGAAGCTTTTTCTCTTGAATAAATCACCCTTTTTTTTTTAAATTGTGATCATCTGCTTTTCTGTACGTGCACTACAGCATCACATCTACTGATTCCCGCCCCATTCGGATAATTCCTCGTGGTGTGTCTTTCTTTTCTTAGAGTGTACTTGTTATTTAAGGGTCACCTAGTCAGGATTAGCGTTAGAACAACCGGGATTAAAATTGGAAAGCAAGTGTGCACTGGACATTATCGATTTATTTTGATAAAAGTTCTAAATGAATCAATGAAAATGGCTGTTAAGCAATTACTATCGTGCAAGCACCAATACTTTCTGCATTATGAGTAAACAGTGGCTCACTAGAAGCTTAATTCCATTTGACTCTACCGCTAATACTTTGGAGGATAACTCAAATGTAACTGAAAGCCTGCCTGGCAAGTGATACGAGTTTTCATGATCCGCGAAGCTCGCAAAAGCAAAGTGAATGAGTGCAAGACTCACGAATTAACGTAATTAATCCAGCAAACCAGGTCGCGCGCTAAACCCTTCAAATTGTTAGCTGTTCGGATAACAGGCAAACCTAACTGCGAAATATGGAACTCACTTGGTAATCAGCTAAGATTCGATGTACGTGACTCGTCAGCACCGAATCAAAACTCAGAGATGGCGACAGAGAAAGGGTGCCACTGTCGTCTCCCTGATCAGTCGAGACCCAGACGGCTTCCCCATGGGAAGTCCCGACGCAAAATCGCCTGCCAACCTCTCTATTTCCCTAAATATTCAGTATAGTGTGGAGGATCTCCAACTAGTGCCACAATTACCAGAGAGACTTTTACAGAATACAGGGGAGCACTGCACAAGTTTGCAATTCTTTGCTCACTGAACGCATTTTAAGTACCTTTCAGTATTTGTGGGGCGCCTTTAGGCATGAATTCGAAGTGAACCACATCTTGAACACAGCGGAATGCTGTGAGCATGTCTTCCCTGCTGACGTGGCGGTCTTGAACGTTTTTGGCGTCGACGACGCTTTGTGGGGAAAATCCACTGACGCTGTATTTGTTTTGGGACCAAAATCGTGAATCCAGCTATCATCACCTGTTACAGTGTTGTTAAGGAACTCATCACCCTCACGCTCGAAACGCAAAAAAAAAAAAAAAAATGTCGACGGCTGACCAATCTCCTCTGTTTCATGTCAGGAGTCCGCATCCGAGGAATCCACCGTGAACACAGTTTTCTGTACCTGTGTTCTGCTGTGATGGCCTGTACACGCACCTCTCGTGATATACTACTCTTCCTTAGAGCTTCGTTTATCTTATTCGACGATTTTCTTTGGTGAGTGAGTTCGTCAGCCCGATCCCAAAGAGTGTTGTCGGTTGCCCTATGCAATCGTCCACTCCAAGCTCTGTCACCCACGTTGAGGTTAGCACTGCCGAATCCTTCGTTACGAGCACGGACAACCCAACGTCACAGATTACTAATACTGACACAATCGTCACACAGCTTACATTCTTCTGTATATTTCAATTAGAATGGCTCTGAGCACTATGGGACTTAACATCTAAGGTCATCAGTCCCCTAGAACTTAGAACTACTTAAACGTAACTAACCTAAGGACATGACACACATCCATGCCCGAAGCAGGATTCGAACCTGCGACCGCAGTGGTCGCGCGGTTCCAGACTGTAGCGCCTAGAAACGCTCGGCCACTCCGGCCGGCCGATGTGTATCAGACGCTGGAGTTCTGCAGTTCCACATAACTGACGAAGGAACTTGCACTGGGGCAAAGTATTATGGGAGAATAGAGAGTTTTCCATAGGGGTTGGAGGTGGGTGAGGTGTAGGTAAAGAGATAGGAGCCTGTCAGGTGGGGAAACTACGGAGATGATAAGTAAGGGTGAGGCAGATAGTGGAATACAGATGGTGAGGCCGGCCGGTGTGGCCGAGCGGTTCTAGGCGCTTCAGTCTGAAACGGCGTGACCGATACGGTCGCAGGTTCGAATCCTGCCTCGGGCATGGATGTGTGTGATGTCCTTAGGTTAGTTAGGTTTAATTAGTTCTAAGTTCTAGGCTACTGATGACCTCAGAAGTTAAGTCGCATAGTGCTCAGAGCCATTTGAACCACAGATGGCGGGAAGGACAGAGGGTGAGGAGGAGTGGTGTGTGGGTAGGTTAGTATTACTAGAAGAAAAGATAGTGGTGGCTGTAGCAGGGAAAGGATGGGGGTGGCCTGATGTGGATTGGGATGAATGGGGAAGGATTAAATTTGGTAAGAGTAATGAATATCGCGGCAGGTCTCACTGTATGGTACAGGGAGTTGGTTGAAGTTGTGTTGAGGTTGTGTATACAGTGTGCGTTGGTGTAGGAATGGAGGGATGTTTTCGTGAAGGTGCGGCAGCGTACCACAGTTGGTGATCGGAGGCGAGACAATGGGGTTGTCGAAATCTATTTTACGGATAGTATTGGAGATGCGGAGATGAAAAAAATGATTCAAATGGCTCTGAGCACTATGGGACTTAACTTCTGAGGTCATCAGTCCCCTAGAACTTAGAACTACTTAAACCTAACTAACCTAAGGACATTACACACATCCATGCCCGAGGCAGGATTCGAACCTGCGACCGTAGCAGCAGCGCATTGCGGACTGTAGCGCCTAGAACCGCTCGGCCGCAACGGCCGGCTGCAGAGATGAAGCGGGAAGGTCGATCGAGTAATATGTATGACATGTAACACCTCAACCGAGATTGAGAACCGATCTCGTACATTCAGCGTCGCTACAGTGAAGATCTCCTTTTGAATTGGGCCTACCTTACAACACGAAGGCGTGTTAGCATGGGTTATAACGTCCGCGTGCGAGCTAATGACGAGGAGGCAGATGTTTAAGAAATTGCGTGCTGCTGGCGGCAGGGGGTGACCAGAGCGCGGGCTATCGCTTGACCATTTGGGTGGCGCCATTAGCGAGCGCCGGGGTCACCGGGTCGCCGCTCATTAGCAGCGCGCGGCTTCGCCCCCCGGCCGGAGGGGCCCAGCCAGAGCCGCTGCCGCTGCTGCTGCCTCCGGCCGCGACCGCTGGCCTGGCTCTTTTTTTCCGTTTATTTGTCTTCCCGTCCCCTTAATTATAGCGCTGCCAGCGCCGCTCGAGAGTCGCGCCGCGCCGCTCCGCCTCGTGTGTCGTCACCGGCCATTAACACTGCTGGCGCCACCTGCCACTGTGCTGGCGCCAGTTCCGCCCGGAGCTGCGTGGTTGCGGTCGGAAGTCGTTCGCCGGCGCTGCCGTTTTATTTGGCTCGTCTCACTGGCGCAGATCCGTGGAATTCAACCAGCCGAGTCTCTGCTGAATTATATCATATTTAGCTGCCCTTTTTGCAAAGAGTATTTCGCTTTGCGCCCGATTGTGACCGCCGGGCGAGATTAGCCGAGCAGTCTCAGGCGCTGCAGCCAAGGACTGTGCGGCTGCTCCCTGCGGAGGTTCGAATCTTCCCTCGGGCATGGGTGTGTGTGTTTGTCCTTAGGATAATTTAGGTTAAGTAGTGTGTAAGGAGTGTAGGGAGTGAAATAGCTAGGGATGGAAGAATAACTAACGAAATTAATAGGAGGTTACATAAGGGAGGCAATTTCTACCAAACAATAAAACACCTGATTTGGAATAATGAAGTTTCAGAAAGAGCAAAACTCGTTATGTGTAAGAATTATTACATCCCTATTGTCAACTATGGTGGAGAAACATGGACAATGACAGAAAGGGACTGGAGCAGACTGCAAGCAGGGGAAATGAAATTTCTCAGAGCTGTTAAGGCATAAACAAGAATGGACAGAGTAAGGAATGTACAGATTAGAAAGGACTTTAAACAAGAAAGTATGAGAGAAGAAATTGAAAGAAACAGATTAAGATGGTATGGGCATGTTAAGAGGATACATGGGCAGAGACTCCCCAGAATTATGGAAGAACTAAAGATGGATGGGAAAAAGACCTAGAGGGCGCCCAAGAACACGGTGGAAAACGGGAGTGAGAATATCTGTAGAAAGGAGAGGTGTGAACTGGCAGCAAGTGGAGGAAGAAAAGTGGTGGGAGGACCGAGACAAATGGAGAGGACTCGTCAACACGCACACCCGGCAGTAGCTGGAGCGGGATTCGGATATAGATAGATAATGTGTAAGCTTAGGGACTGATGACCTTAGCAGTTAAGTCCCATAAGATTTCACACACATTTGAACATTTTGAACATTCGATTGTGACCCTTGGCGGCAGTTATCAGATCTCGTTCTTGATATTCCTGCACACGCCATTCCTCCTTATCAGATATACGTGTAGTATGGAAATAAAAACAAACTTTTAACTACAAACTCGGCAAATCAAAGAGCGACGATGAAATCATCATGTTTTGTTTTTCCTTTTCTAAGCCTTCACCATTCAGTGTGATACATGTCCCGAACGGTGGATGACTTGACGGAGGGATGACGGTTATGGCTGAAACAACCGGTTTGGACAAAATTTCTGGTATAGAGCGTTTTCTCCTCTCCAGGGATGTCAGTCTATGATAACGGATCGTTTCTATGACACACCCATACTGATCGAACCGAGTGATAACAAACTTCCTGGCAGATTAAAACTGTGTGCCGGACCGAGACTCGAACTTGGGACCTTTGCCTTTCGCGGGCAACTGCTCTACCAACTGAGCTACCCAAGCACGACTCACGCCCCGTCCTTACAACTTTACTTCTGCCAGTACCTCGTCTCCTACCTTCCAAACTTTACAGAAGCTCTCCTGCGAACCTTGCAGAACTAGCACTCCTGAAAGACAGGATATTGCGGAGACATGGCCTCGCAGGAGAGCTTCAGTAAAGTTTGAAAGGTAGGAGGCGAGGTACCTGCAGAAGTAAAGCTGTGAGGACGGGGCGTGAGTCGTGCTTGGGTAGCTCAGTTGGTAGAGCACTTGCCCGCGAAAGGCAAAGGTCCCAAGTTCGAGTCTCGGTCCGGCACACAGTTTTAATCTGCCAGGAAGTTTCATATCAACGCACACTACGCTGCAGAGTGAAAACCTCATTCTGGATACACCCCCAAGGCTGTGGCTAAGCCATGTCTCCGCAATATCCTTTCTTTCAGGAGTGCTAGTTCTGCAAGGTTCGCAGGAGAGCTTCTGTAAAGTTTGGAAGATAGGAGACGAGGTACTGGCAGCTGTGAGGACGGAGCGTGAGTCGTGCTTGGGTAGCTGAGATGGTAGAGCACTTACCCGCGAAAGGCAAAGGTCCCGAGTTCGAGTCTCGGTCCGGCACACAGTTTTAATCTGCCAGGAAGTTTCATATCAGCGCACACTCCGCTGCAGGGTGAAAATCTCATTCAGGAAATCCATCAGCAATTCTTCAAACTGCCTCCATGCCTTTCTTTAACTTTACATGGTGCCGTCCCAAATACGCGGGTAGTACTGAATAATAGGTCACACAAGAGTTCTATAAGCGATCTATCTCACACATTGCAAAAATTCTTACACTGAAACAGTTCCCCTCCCTCATTCTCGCCACCTATATAATAACAGGAACTAACAACATCCCATCAATCCCTTTAAATGCTTGGCAATAATCCTCGCCCCAGACTCGAATTAATAGTCCTTATCATTCACACAGATTAACTCTCCACCAAAGCAACTCCCTATACCCCACCCTCTTCACTGAAGATGTTTTAATGTTTATCATACACGTCCACCAAAATATCCACGCCTTTGACAGACCCCATACGTTACAACGAACCACACTGGCTGACCGATCCGAATTTCACCTGAATGTCACCGCCATATTCTTAAAGAACCTCTCTCTTTTCTTTTTCTGCCATCCATATACACCTGCGGCCTCATCTCATGGTCTTGCGGTAGCGTTCTCGCTGCCCGCGCACGGGGTCCCGGATTCGATTCACTGCGGGGTCCGGGATTTTTCCTGCCTCGAGATTACTGGGTGGTGTTGTTGTCGTCTGCATCATCATCATTCATCCCCACTACGGTTGGGGGAAGGCAATGGCAAACCACCTCCACAAGGACCTTGCTTAGTGGGGCATCGTCCCCTACGCTCCTCGGAGTATGGGTCCTCGTCATCGTCATATACCCCTGTTTTATCCTTTTCGAATGCCACTCTGCACTGCATGTCCAACCTACTGTACGTAATCCCAGCCACAACGATAATTCCATCACTATACTCGTCATTCATGCGACACCTACTTTTTTTCCTTTTTTTTTCAACTCTTTTGAGCCATCTGTAGACCACTGTGCTTGTATTCTTTTTCCTGTTCCTAGCGATCTGAGTGAAGTTAAATTGCTGTTTTGTAGTTAGTACCTTGAACTTTTCTGTGACCTCACTATTGCTTCATTTTCCTGCGGGGGTTCATTGGGTCATTTCATGATCTCATTCATGTTAATGTCTGTAAGAAATGTTAAGAACGATCTGGTTTCAGTAGCTAAATGATTCCCACCCCTGTTAGTTATTAAGTCTTGACTAATATAACATACTGCGAGGTGTTTCTCTGTTTGATTGATCCAAACGGATCCACTGGCTTTACTGTTGTTGACTACTTTCAAGATCTGTAGAATAGTCTGTGGGGATCCTTCTGTACAGTTAGCTGTAGAAAGCGAGTCATCTTCCTCTGATGGCATCGGTGAGATTGTGCCATGAGAGAGAAACAAGTAAATCGGACTTTCTTGAGGAGTGAGGACATTAATTACTGTGGGACAACCGCAAATTCATTCGTCACTAGTTATCAGAGAAGTTAAATATGCTACAATTTTCAGCAAGGGCTATCTGATTGAGCTAGAGTCTTGGATGGAAGTATTCACCTGCCACAATCGTCACATAAGTAATAAGATCCTATCTGGTTTCCGTGTCAGATGATTATATATGCACGAGCTTTCAGCTGAATGCACCTCGCCTTTTGTCAGACGGTAGCTGACTCGCATAGTACCAGCTGTGACGTCACGGATGGTCCCTGCCGTAGAAGGCAAGGTTCCAATCCCACATATTAAAGTTAGATGCAGTACCGAAGTGCTTCACCTCTCCTGCTCCTACTCGCTTCCTTCCCTGTCGGCCTATATTACAGAAGCAGTTCACAGTAACAGACCCACGCACCGCCTATACAGGCGGGATACAAAAAGCCACTTGGTTCGTCTGGGTCGACAGTTGCTCAACAATTGCGCGTCTATTCACTAGCACACGTCTCTGTAGCCATAGTTCACCCCTGTCTTGTGTGGACCGTTGTGCACCAAGGTGCCTCGGCGCCACTTTAGGATAGCGCAATTTTGCCATGCACGGTATACTTTAACCAAGACGGCACGTGAACATTTTACGAACTTAGCCGTTTCGGAAGTGCTTCCGTCCTTGACCCTAAAGCCAATGATCATGGCCTTTTAAACGTCACATAAATTGGTCCGTTCCCGCATAAGAGCGACTGCACTGTGTTCCGTGTCCCCGGGACAGGCTTTATGCACTGTCCACTGCTAATGCTGCCACTTGCTGACTGTGAGTGGCTACTACAGGTTTGCGACGAATATGTGGGGTAGTCATATTAACGTGGCTGGACCCTGTAGAACATTACCTACGAATTTTTGTACTATATAAAGGAGCGGACAATAGAACTGACGTCACGGAACCCACGGCGGTAGAGGTGGCGAGAGAGTGTGCGCTCCACCGCCACTCGGCGCCCATTGCAAATCCCCGACAGCAGCTGGCGACAATTCCCGGCGCAGATTTATTATCTCCATTTGGGCGGCCGTAATTTTTCGCAGCCTCGCAGTGAGCAAAATTCGCCAGCTGCGTGTTTCCTGCCTCCCTCTTTCCTCTATTCTGTGTAGCCGCGGGGTTCCGCCGCCCCCACACGCCTAATTGTAATCGCGGAATCAGTGAAGGCGCCAGCAGGTGCGACACGAGCCCGGAGCCTCGTTACCCGGTGATGGCCGCCGGCTGCCCGCCGCCGGGACTGGCCTCCGCCTCCCACTTTGCGAGAGCGGCAAATGTTCTTTCAGCCGGCGCCGCCGCCCTGTGGTGCGCCGGGTTGCCTCTGTTCCTTGTCGTCAGGAGCAGGCGGCGCGCCACTTGCTTTTTACTGGAATCCCTTCTGCTCCGCGCTGCTACACTTAACTACCTTGTGGCTCCCTGACATTTATCGTAGAATACGCAGTCGGGCTCACATTTTATTTTCCTCTGTCGTCCGTTAAAACTGCAACGCCAGAAAGTTAAAATTCGAAATTTTACTTATTATACATATTGAAAGACAGGCGTGGGCAAACTTTGGTGATCCGCAGGCCTGATTCACATACAGGGTGGGTATAATTGAAGTACAGCTACTCAGGAGGTCCACAGTGGGTTGCAATTAGCCTAAGGCAGCGAAACTTGGTAAATAAGCTAGTGCGTTAATGCAGGACATTTTCACGCTGCAAAACTAATTAGTTCCAGTCGCGGCCACCAGGTGTACATCTGGCGCTGTACACTGTTTGTATGTAGAGAACCTGTATACAGAGAGAGTGGCCATAGATGAAGTTGCCCGTGATTGGTTGATTAGCTTTGGCAGAAAAATGGCGCCAAACGTCTCTCGCGCTTCCTATGTTCGCCATGCTTTTGAGTTTAATCGAAGTTCAGAGGACTTTTGGAAACGATTAGAAGGTATTTGAATTATTGAGAGACTTGTTATGCGTTGTGCATGCATGTTCGATTTAGTTGTATATCGTTTTAGTACGTAATTAGCGTTTGCGATCTTAAATACGAGTTGAAGTAATGAAGCGTTTTGTGATGAAGTCGGTAGGCCTACATGTTTGAAGTAAACACGTACAGTATAGTTTTTGACATCTGTAATGCGTTCTGCAGACGTTCGTAAACGATGCCAGGTTGTGCTGCATTTGGTTGTTCCAATAGAGGCGAAGGTGGATTTCGCATGTTAGCATTTCCACGCAATGAAGAAAGACGAAAGCAGTGGGCAGTCGCAGTCAACAGGGTTGACATAAATCAAACAGGAACCTTGTGGAAACCAACCAAGTACTCTTATCTATGCGAAGTAAGTCGATTTTGCTTTTTACTACATATAAAACAACTTGCAATATACATAATTAATTTTGAAAACGGACCTGTAAATTGGCTGTGTGAGAATTATTATAACACATTATTCTTATAAACAAAGGCATTTAACGAATGATTTCGCCATATTGTCCTGTGCTTTTGATTCGGTGAGTGCGTACTCCACTACTGGCCATTCAAAAGTCCCACCCGCAGGTTGGCAGAAAAATGGCCGCCGTATCATTCGGTTGGCCACTCTCTCCCTATACAGGCTCTCTATTTGTATGACGCTACGAGATCCACGCTGTGATTTTACAAGCCTTGGAAATGATAATGAGCGTTTGTCGTCATTGGCCGGGAGGCCCTTTACGGGGCAGGTCCGGCCGCCTTGGTGCAGGTCTTATTACAGTCGACGCCACATAGGGCGACCTGCGCGCCAGAGAAAATCTCCGACCCAGCCGGGAATCGAACCCGGACCCCTTAGGACGGCAGTCCGTCACGTTGACCATTCAGCTATCGGGGCGGACTTTTACAAGCCATAGTGTATGCGAACAGTGTTATTGTCGACAAGAGACTCTGTGCGCTGTTAGTCAAACTGTTTTACGTGAACTGCAGGTATTGCAGTGCTGCAATGAGAGAGTTTCTCCTATTGAAAGTTCTGAGGACAGGCCCACTACAGTTAAATGGTTTAAAGGAGGTCATAATTAAATCTGATACACGGATGATCTGGGTGTGGCACCTGGAAGAGGTAGGCGTCCTATCAGGGTGGAAGTTACTGACAAGATTACTGTTGCTGTAACTGACCACGCAGCGCATGCCCCCGATGCAGTGTTACGAGAATCGTTTCTGGGTAATATCATATCACGTTGGATTGCAGGTCCCACTACTAGTCTGAAACTATGCGCATGGGAAACAGAAACAACGTACACCCAACAGCACACGCCACTTAAAGATATATGATATTCATACCGATCATCAGGCTCATGAAATATTCATTTCTTTCGCTGCTGTCACCAAGCCTCGAGTGATATTTTGACATCTGTGAAGACAAAAAAGCAGACTTTCTAGAACTCCTATGAGAGATCTCTGTCATTCACAGAACTCTGTTGTCAATTCTCAACAGATCACAGGCATCTGAGTACGAGAGGACAAAAAAAGTTAAAACATGTCTGTTACCAATGTTTTTCAGTATGAGTTTTCATGTTTCCAGCATTTTCGTAAGTTTCATTCCTTTCTACTGTGAATACGTGGCATTCATCTTTTGTACACTAGTGCGTTGTTATGTTCAGGTCAGACATGGTGGTGAAACGCCGCCGTTAATGTACCATCTGGTCGCCACGAGCACAACACAATACAATGCAGCGCAGCGCAAACAGTTTATGCTGCTGCATTGTAGTGTGTGGCGTGGCGCATTGTGTTGCAGCGTGGATCTCTTCACTGCAGCTTCAGCAGTCTGTGTACTCATGCTAGGAATTCTCCGTCCTAGTTGTCAATTTGTTGCTGTTGCTGTTGTTTCGTTTGTAGTAGGGACAGAGATCAGTGTTCTGAAATTTTGAGCCCATGTAAATAACACTAAATTATACAGATAACACGTCTTCTTCCTCTTTCCAAGGTGAACAAAAATAACATTGTCTTCTGTGCCCTTATACAGCCAGTATGCGTTTCTCGCCTTTAACTGGCCCATACACGGCCAGTTCGACAGTCACATTTTTAAAAATGAAAAACCACTATTGTTTTCATTAACCAAAAATGCGTTGGTGTCAGTAACTTTCATTCTTTCATAAATCTGGTGAAGAAAGAATTAGCCTTACCGTGCAAAATACCCATCCAAATAAAAGTTAAACTCATACTTTTGGCCACAACATTTTGATGGTTTCCTTAACAAGGTGACATTGTTCGTACTACGACTAATACACTGCATGAAGCCATTATTATATCAGCCTACTTATAAAGTTATAAGGCGTTTTGACACGTGCTGTTAGATTGTAAGACATCAATTTTGTTCGTGTGGGAGTGTTAAGTAAACCTGAAGGGATAAGAAATAAGAATTCCAAGCACCATCATGTTGTTCTCGAGATATTTCTAACAAGTGTTACAGATTGACTCTGAAACGAATCCTCAGCTGCCGTTTGATATACCGAGCAAAGACACAGTAAGGACGCAAAAGAAAGTAGATTACGACTTCGTACATAATTTACAAATGGTTCAGATGGTTCTAAGCAATATGAGACTTAACATCAGAGGTCATCAGTCCCCTAGACTTAGAACTACTTAAACCTAACTAACCTAAGGACATCACACACATCCGTGCCCAAGGCAGGATTCGAACCTGCGACCGTAGGAGCAACAGAATTTACAGGAAGATTCGATTTTGTGCTTCCATATCTGAAAAGAAAATGAATGCAGTAGTACAAACTGTCCTAAGCTAGTCACTGTATTCTTTCCTGTGGAATATACCATGTATGTAGACGAATTCCTACACAGCTACTAGTCGCTTTGTAGTCTTCAAATTTACAGGAAAAAATAAAGAAGGCGAAAACCAACAATTAGCAGTAGTTAACGACGGGAAAACCATGAATCTGAGATTTATAACAAGTTGTCGAAAGCTTTGTTGGAACATTCATCAGGACCAGATCGTGACTATTTAGGAACGGAATAACATTAGGTTGCTTGAGGCAACCAATGTGTCTGTAGACAGAATGCCTTAAAAATACCATTCTGCAAACACAGAATATACAGAGATTATTTTCATCTTGTTGCTACGGCCAGAAATTTCTTGAAAAAGACAAACTCTAGTTCAACTGTTACGAGACGCAGTAGCTTTCTTTCAGACGATATGGAATAACGCTGGACTGGTTAGAAAACAATAAATTCGATTTAGAAGCAAATTTTAGAACGTGCGAATTTTCGAACGAGCAATTGTTACAGATTTCAGTCTGACTTGTGTAGGGAAAGGAAGAATTTCGGACATTCCGCAGTACAGTACAAGAGGATCTACATTTAATATCCGTTTTGCTATGCGAACCGAACACAACCAAATGCAATTTGTTCGCGTTTACGTGCCTTTTACATGGAGAGGATTCTTGTTCGCTGATGGTCGTTCACTTCTCGCTCTAGTGAAAACCATGCTCTGCAATGCTCGCACGGGCTCCATTCGGAGACCTGCAACACACATGATTAAGGAGCCTACCTTTCAAGTACTATTCGCAGACAGGTAGCAGGGTAAGACGCAATTGTTAAGGAGCATACTTGCATATGCTTTTGCTAGAAGGTACGTAAGACACAACTGTTAAGGAGCGCACCTCGCATATACCTTTTGCAGACTGATAGCAGGCAGTCAAGTCCGTACCGAGGTGATAAGGCGCCCTCGGTAGAACTTCCATAGTTGCGCCACCCTCCGGTCCTGAACTACCATTTTGGCAAGTTTCGTAGCAGCGTTAATAAAAATGTAGCACAGAGAAACAGACTGTCAAGTGAGATGAGATAGAAGAACTATGTCGATTGAGCATATAGCACAGTGATAATGAAAGAAACTTACGACTTTCGATGTCCTAGCATGAGTCAGTTTCATTCGAGCTAGAATAATAACAAAACACTTAGTACATAAGTAACCTACTTCCAGTAGTCTTACAATATCAGACGCTTGACAGTGCGACTGACTACCAGTGGCAGAACATACATATGTCTACACTTGAATGAACAGAGAATAGCTGACTATAGGCACAATGACTAACAACTCCCATAATATTGTTATTCAACCACAGAAGCCTTCAATTATTTTTTATTTACACAGCACGTCAACCGAAACTGTACGTGGGAGACAAAGATACTGTCTTGAGGGGAAATAAGTAACATATCCCCTCCACCTATTTGCTTGCTTAATCCTCCATCGCGTTTCGTTACAATCATCCGTCAGCAGAAATCGGAAAAATTAGAAAATTAACGGTTGAATAGGAAACCGTAAAATGGGGATCAGTAGAAACGGGTTTCAACTTTTTAAAGAAGGAACTGGTAATTTAGAAAGAAATATGAAAACCAAACGCATGTGGGGTTATAGGAATTGTGTTAAACTTCAAAATTACAACTGAAAAGAATAGCTTGCTGTTTCTAGTCACAGAGAAGGGTGAATAGAAATAATAGCGTTAATCTTATTATTTTTCTATTTCTTGGTATGTGGGGTAAATAGGGACAAGTCAAAATCTGTTTTGGGCTTAGTAGAATAAGAAGCAACATCTTTCTGGTTCAAGAAAAGTTTTATTAAATGCAAGAGCTAATAACATTACATGAAACCGTGTTTTTATTTTGTCTTCCAAAAAATGTTATTATATAATATCACTAATTACCTTATTGTAATATTAAACTGATGAATTTGGTTTATTCGTTAATGTGTGACATGTTTAAGATTGATGTCTCTGAAACTATAGGTCATAACCGCAGAAATAATTAAAAACTTTCATTCATATCTACTTGACTAAAAATGAATAGCACCTATTACTCGTAAAATAAATGTGTTTAATTGGTATCGTTTTTCAAAAACGATAAAACCATATAACTTTTGCCTTCGAGATAACAAATTTTACTCGTACATGCGTATAATCAAAATGACTGCTTAATTTTTCCATATACTTGAATCACAGCGCCAGCCGTAGTGGCCGATCGGTTCTAGGCGCTACAGTCTGGAACCGCGCGACAGCTACGTCGCAGGTTCGAATCCTGCTTGGGGCATGGATTTGTGTGATGTCCTTAGGTTAGTTAGGTTTAAGTAGTTCTAAGTTCTAGGGGACTGATGACCTCGTAAGTTAAGTCCCATAGTGCTCAGAGCCATTTGAACCATTTAATCACAGCATAACCCCTGGTTTCAGAACAGTGGAGGTGGTTTTTCATTTCGGTCAAATTCTTGATCTTCCCTTCTGAAGAAACAGTCGCGATTACTATTTGCACCACCACACAAATTTCTAAAATGAGACCCTACATTTTCATATAGCCGAAAACTGTATTTTTGGTTACTGAAAAGGAATTGCATACTTGCTTACTTTTTACTTGAATTAAAACAACAATTTAGATTGGTATTTACAGACAAAGTTCTAAGCAAGCAAATTCAGTGCCAAAGCCGAAGTTTGACATAGAGTGGACAAAACATTGAGAGACTGTGTCGCCATCTTCGAAATTCACAGCTTCCCTGTTATATCGGGTCACTATCAACATAGACAAACAAATCTTTGAATGATATTTCCATTTATCTTCAGGCATGATAGCATAAGACGTTTTTTGAAATTTCTTTCCTATTTACCCAATTGTTTCCGTTCACCTCGTTTTACGGTATTTTCTTCAGCACCAGCTCACCGACTTCTGAGATCGTAAAACACCGTAACGAAACTGCATCAAAACTCTCTACTGCTAGACGTGAGCGAGTTCTGCAAGCAGCGGTTGTTTTAACAGAGGGCACTGTTGGCAAATAAACCCTGTTAGCGACGGAAGTCCGTTCGATAGCAGCCGTTTCCTTACAATGCCACTTTGAAGAAATGGCATTCTGCGAACAACGTGTGTTTACAGTCTCTGGCCAAGAGAAAAGCTTCTTCTCGAAGGTAGAAGGCAGAAACACGGTGAGTGAGAGAACTCTCGAACCTCGCCCGTTTGATTCTTATACCGTTTCTTTGCTTTGTTGTGTTCCTTTTTCAGTTTTTACACAGTGTAGCAGCCCTTTTTCTGTTTTCGCTTTTTCGTCTAATAGGTGAAAGTTTGATTTTATTTTTTACATATTGACTGTCATTGAAGGGTTTTACTTTTAGTTAATATTGTCCCGGCTATGTACCAGTTTGATTACTTTTAAAACCCAATGTTAAACGTGGGTCACTACACGTATAGTCTTCCAAACTCTGAGAGAAAAACCCTTTAGTAACTTTACTACCAATGTTTACAGACGACGATACTTTAACCTTTCGGTCAATTGTTTTAGTTACGAATCGCAAGTTTGTTCTTGGCATAGATCACGTAACCTTAACGTTTATTAATCTAAGTTAAATTAATGTTCAAGACTTGTATTATTTTTCAAATTAACAACGTCAGTTTATTGACAAGAATTATTAATAAATAGATTCACTCATACGATCTCATTCAAAGTAGTTCTTTAATTAGATGTCTAAGTAGGATTCCCGCTAGCAACAGAGATGTTAGATAATATCCTGTCACTTTCGGTAAATAAGTTATTTCTATTTAATATCCGCAAACTGTCATTAACTACGACCACTAGTCGCGTGAAATTAAGTTTCCCAGTATCACAATTCAAAGTCCGAATCCGGTTAAATTTCTCAATGCAGTAAAGCGTTTAAATATTCACACGAATTGACATTAAAGCCAAAGAGATTACTATTCACCTTCCCGTTTATCTAATTTGATAAATGTCCAAATTAAAGTCTTGAGCTGACAATCCTCAAAAACAATATCGACACGATTTATTATTGATCCACGTTTAATAAAGTCCCAATTGTTGTTCTCTAAAGCTGTACGTCCTAAATAGCTTCCGAACTACAACAGACTAGAGACTAGAGTATCGTAATTAGAACGTATGGCTATTTATACTTTAATAAACACTATCTTTGGTGTCCCAGGCCTACGTTCTATGGCTTTCTTACGTATCGGAATAACTAATATTTTAATATTTTCTTCCGGCTTTCCCCCTTCCCATGTTTCTAAAATTTATAATTACATTTTCTTTTTATTTTACACTCCTGGAAATTGAAATAAGAACACCGTGAATTCATTGTCCCAGGAAGGGGAAACTTTATTGACACATTCCTGGGGTCAGATACATCACATGATCACACTGACAGAACCACAGGCACATAGACACAGGCAACAGAGCATGCACAATGTCGGCACTAGTACAGTGTATATCCACCTTTCGCAGCAATGCAGGCTGCTATTCTCCCATGGAGACGATCGTAGAGGTGCTGGATGTAGTCCTGTGGAACGGCTTGCCATGCCATTTCCACCTGGCGCCTCAGTTGGACCAGCGTTCGTGCTGGACGTGCAGACCGCGTGAGACGACGCTTCATCCAGTCCCAAACATGCTCAATGGGGGACAGATCCGGAGATCTTGCTGGCCAGGGTAGTTGACTTACACCTTCTAGAGCACGTTGGGTGGCACGGGATACATGAGGACGTGCATTGTCCTGTTGGAACAGCAAGTTCCCTTGCCGGTCTAGGAATGGTAGAACGATGGGTTCGATGACGGTTTGGATGTACCGTGCACTATTCAGTGTCCCCTCGACGATCACCAGTCGTGTACGGCCAGTGTAGGAGATCGCTCCCCACACCATGATGCCGGGTGTTGGCCCTGTGTGCCTCGGTCGTATGCAGTCCTGATTGTGGCGCTCACCTGCACGGCGCCAAACACGCATACGACCATCATTGGCACCAAGGCAGAAGCGACACTCATCGCTGAAGACGACACGTCTCCATTCGTCCCTCCATTCACGCCTGTCGCGACACCACTGGAGGCGGGCTGCACGATGTTGGGGCGTGAGCGGAAGACGGCCTAACGGTGTGCGGGACCGTAGCCCAGCTTCATGGAGACGGTTGCGAATGGTCCTCGCCGATACCCCAGGAGCAACAGTGTCCCTAATTTGCTGGGAAGTGGCGGTGCGGTCCCCTACGGCACTGCGTAGGATCCTACGGTCTTGGCGTGCATCCGTGCGTCGCTGCGGTCCGGTCCCAGGTCGACGGGCACGTGCACCTTCCGCCGACCACTGGCGACAACATCGATGTACTGTGGAGACCTCACGCCCCACGTGTTGAGCAATTCGGCGGTACGTCCACCCGGCCTCCCGCATGCCCACTATACGCCCTCGCTCAAAGTCCGTCAACTGCACATACGGTTCACGTCCACGCTGTCGCGGCATGCTACCAGTGTTAAAGACTGCGATGGAGCTCCGTATGCCACGGCAAACTGGCTGACACTGACGGCGGCGGTGCACAAATGCTGCGCAGCTAGCGCCATTCGACGGCCAACACCGCGGTTCCTGGTGTGTCCGCTGTGCCGTGCGTGTGATCATTGCTTGTACAGCCCTCTCGCAGTGTCCGGAGCAAGTATGGTGGGTCTGACACACCGGTGTCAATGTGTTCTTTTTTCCATTTCCAGGAGTGTATTTTGCTTTCTATACTAGATATTTCCCTCTATTTGTTTTTTATTTATTTTCTGTAATTACTACTTGTGGAGGAACTTGGGTCATTTTGTGAATTGATATTTTAAGGACATGGGAGCTATTTCTGTTTTTTCAACACCGAGAGGCGCTGTAGGTGTTATAACAGCCTCTACTCTTTCATACTTGGGGGGGGGGGGGGGGAGGGCGGAGGGCGGAGGGTGGGGATCTATCTGGCCTCCCCCTCACACGGCCTTTTGCAGGTTTCTGTACAGCAGAGCCTTTTCTCTAACTTGCCGTAGGCCTCGTGTAGACGGAACGACTGCAGTACTGTCCACTTTCCTGACAAGCGGAGAGTGATTAAATGAAACATAATTTACATTTCGTACTACAGATTGAGAGTTTCCATAAAATTACGAAACAATTGAGATAGCTTGCGGGTTGATCAGATTATTATTTCTAAATTCCGTTAAATTAACAGTTAAATAAATGGTTTCAAATCAATTGTCCCCGGAAATCTTTGTCATAGGCTTCCATAATCAGAAGACTGTCGCCTCGTGGGGGCGGGGTAATATTCAGAATCATAGATTAATTAATTCTAATGTTTTGCAAGGTGGCGGAAGTCTACGGAAGCTGACCGAACCGTTTCTTTGAAATGCATGCCACGGCTACTTCACGGCGGAGGGACTACAACACTCTTCTGGCGTTGGCAAGACGTATCCCTGTCTCTAGTTGTAATACAATGACCGTACACGCTAGGTTGTCGTCGGGGATGTGCAAATCCGCAACATCTCGCGGTTTTTCTGAATTCTACTAACCTTGCGTCTTCAGAGATGTCTCTTCACTGCGATGGAAGCGCTGTAGTGGACTTGTACAGAAGTGGCGGATGTACTGCTGTAATGGCGATAGTGGCAGTAAGTCCCTAACTACTTGAATTGCAGTAGAGAGCTGAAAGGTCTCTGTTGGATTCCTTTCATGTTAATTTCTTAAATCTGTTGTCATTTACGGCATAAATTCCTCTTCTAAATTTACTGTGGTGTTTCTGACTGTCTGGGAGGAGACTGAGCAGTGAAACGTGTTACTTTTACACATAAACAAGAACGATCTGTCACACTACTACACTTTAAAACACAGTTTATATGTAATTCATGTCACACAGTCTCATACGGAACCTACATCCGCTTTCTTTTATATACTGTATATGATAAGATACTGTCATCCCCCTTCCCTTCTGTGTGAGAGAATAAATGAGCAAATGTATTTCTAGTTGCATGCTGAATGGTAGCAGACAAGCCTGTCTGCTAGAGAACAGTAGGACCAACGTCGGAACAGGTAGCTACGCTTTCTAAAAGCAGAGAGGTTTCTATTCTTAGTATGATCCTGTCCGTCCCTTGTCATGTTAGTATAGGAAGCTGCCTCTCTGGTCACTTCCGTTCAAGCACCCTCGGTAGGATCCCAGGTCAGTCTGTCCGCGGCGAGCGTCTGAAGTGGTAAGATCTCCGGCTAAGCGCGTGTCTGCTAAGTCCGTAGGGCAATGGATTTCTTAAGTTCAGCCTAACTGAAACTTTAATCACCTTTATTTCAGGTTTAGCTCTAAAATATCTAATGTTATCTTAAATTGCAACGCAGTGTAATTCGAGTGTGAAGTTCAGAATATGGTTCAAAAATGGCTCTGAGCACTATGTGACTTAACTTCTGAGGTCATCAGTCCCCTAGAACTTAGAACTACTTAAACCTAACTAACCTAAGGACATCACACACATACATGCCCGAGGCAGGATTCGAACCTGCGACCGTAGCGGTCGCGCGGTTCCACACTCTAGCGCCTAGAACCGCTCGGCAAGTTCAGAATATCTTCCGATAGTTGCTTTGTCACTACTTTGTGAGTAAAGTGGAACCACGTGTTGATCAGTAACTCTAACTACGATCATCAATCTTAGGTGCGAATGTGCGTAAGATTATAACGTCTAGTCTTGACAAAATTTTTCATTATAGCAAATTTTCTTTATATTCAACCCACGTGGGTTGTACTTTGTGAGACCAGTATTACGTGCTTATACAATTGTTTGACCCATCAGGTTAACAGTAAGACGATAGTAACCAGTTCGAGGTTTTTCTTTTGTAAATTGAGTTTCGATGTAATTTATTTTAATTATTGAAATTATTGTGGAGTTACACTCTTTGTGTAAACCAAGTTGACCACGTGAAGCATGTGGTGTAAGCATCAAAGTAGCCCTCAGCTATTCTTTTCGGGAAGATTTCACAGAGAGTTAGTATGAATTTAGTATACCAGTGTGTGGTAATTTCATGATGGGCAGGACTGCGCTACGTAACTTCTTTGGGTGAAAATTGAATCGGTTGGTTGTGGTTAATTTCCTCTTGCATATGTTTCAACGTTCTTCGTGTGTTATTTTATGAATGCAGTGTTGTAAGCAGTCTCCCAATCTTGGCTCCATATTTGATGTGTTCCGTAAGATTACAAACTCACATTTTCACAATCCTAAATAAGGCACCAGGTTAGTTACGAATCAAGTTTAATATGCTGAAATTTTAACGGAACAATGATCAATGTCAAAATAAATGCCCAAATATAAACTGATTTATTTCTTTTTATTCAAATTGTCTTTTTATATATATGTATATCACCGGTTATCGTAAGATGAGTACTAAAAGATTATAATTAATGTTAGTCTGGTTGGGAATTTGGTAAGCTAGACTGGATACCTGGTGAAACAGTTGCGCAGTAATGCAAGGTTAACTTCCTCAGATAGCTCACAGCTTTTAACCCACTTTTATGGTCTTGAATATCAGCACCGCAGTCAGAACAAATTAAAGCAACAACGTTACAGAGCACACTATTCGATGTTTTTAAGGGATCCTATTTAATGATGTCCGCGATTATTCGCGTTGTAAAAAAAATGTTCAAATGTGTGTGAAATCTTATGGAACTTAACTGCTAAGGTCATCAGTCCCTAAGGTTACACACTGCTTAACCTAAATTATCCTAAGGACAGACACACACACCCATGCCCAAGGTAGGACGCGAATCCCCACCGGGACCAGCCGCAGTCCATGACTGCAGCGCCTCAGACCGTCACGTTGTAGTTCTCTGTACACTTAATATGTTGCACATCAGTTATCAATTCCTCTCGGCAGCTGTAGACCGATTACACTTTAAGTACAGGAGACGGTCTAATTACGGGCTGCCACTTTCATTAAAGGGTGTACTGCCAAGGCTGTTAAATATTTTAAAAGCTCGTACAATACACCTTAAAGGAATTGTAAAATATTTTGGCTCTCTAGAAATGATACTGAAATAAAAAGGGTTGCGGGAAAGGTTTTAGAAAATAGCTTAATTAGCGAGGAAAATATATTTTTCGTGTAGCTCGGTATGATCCAAATGTGACTTACTTCTAAAATGCTGTAAAACAGCTACAAAGAGACCACCACTATGTCAGACGTCGACGTTACTTGTAAGAAAGCTTTGACAGCACTGGGAAATCTAAACATACACATTTAAAATGACATGAATTCAGAACAATATAAGTAGTTGTGGTTCAGTTGAAAGACCTGTCTCATCTACACTGAACATTCTTTCTACATTGAATTTGCGCTTTTGGTACACTCCTTCCACAAGGTTAAAGAAGGCTTGGACATTTTCTTTCTTGATGCCTACTGACCTTGCAAACGATGTTCCACAAGGTTTGCGAAATGATAAACAATCTTTGTGTCGATGAGAAAAAGACCTAGCCAGGCTCTGCCAGCGTCAGTTGACTTCAAAGGAGTTTTCACACTATTTATAACTGAAACGTGAAATGCCATCCGTCTCAGTTCTGCTTTAGCATATCCGTGGATTAGTTGTTCCACGGTAAGTATGTATTCAACCAGCTGTCCGCCTAATCCAGCACCCAGATGGGGTTTTATTTCTAGTTTACAAAGACCTGCTTCAGCTGTAGACACATCATGCTTTTTATTTGAAGGCTGACGGGTCGTGCGAGATGTATTACACGTCCTTGGTACTTCCATGATCCTCATTCGCTTTTCTTGAACAGCTGTAATATGATTCTCCATGTCTTCTTCATTCCAACTCTTTCTTTTATTGTTTCGAATATACCTTGGAGTTCTTCTTGGCACTCTGAAAGAACAGACATCGCAAATCAACCGTTTTCCGTGAGGTGTAACTGTGGGCTAGCCCATATTTAGATCCGTTTGTGTCGACAATATGTAGACCATTGGATAAGATCGCCTAGAGAAGTAGTAGCTCATTGCCAAAATACGTTAAGCAACAAATAATATACGCTGAATGAAGTGTGCAATATAACAAACGATATGCTGTTAGTGCATGACTGCGTGAAGAGTTTGACAGAGCACTCAAAGACCTGAGTCGAAACAAGGCCCCTGGAGAGCCAGGCATGACAAAACTCTACCATCTGGTGAGCAAGATGTATGAGACAGCCGAAATACCCTCAGACTTCAAGAAGAATATAATAATTCCAATCCCAAAGAAAGCTGGTGTTGACAGATGTGAAAATTACCGAACTATCAGTTTAATAAGTCACAGCTGCAAAGTACTAACGCGAATTCTTTACAGACGAATGGAAAAACTGGTAGAAGCGGACCTCGGGGAAGATCAGTTTGGATTCCGTAGAAATGTTGGAACACGTGAGGCAATTCTAACTTTACGACTTAGAATAAAGATTAAGAAAAGGCAAACCTACGTTTCTAGCATTTGTAGACTTAGAGAAAGCTTTTGACAATGTTAACTGGAATACTCTCTTTCAAATTCTGAAGGTGGCAGGGATAAAATACAGGGAGCGAAAGGCTATTTACAATTTGTACAGAAACCAGATGGCAGTTATAAGAGTCGAGGGGCATGAAAGGGAAGCAGTGGTTGGGAAAGGAGTGAGACAGGGTTGTAGCCTCTCCCCGATGTCATTCAATCTGTATGTTGAGCAAGCACTAAAGGAAACAAAAGAAAAATTCGGAGTAGGTATTAAAATTCATGGAGAAGAAGTAAAAACTTTGAGGTTCGCCGATGACATTGTAATTCTGTCAGAGACAGCAAAGGACTTGGAAGAGCAGTTGAACGGAATGGACAGTGTCTTGAAAGGAGGATATAAGATGAACATCAACAAAATCAAAACGAGGATAATGGAATGTAGTCAAATTAAATCGGGTGATGCTGAGGGAATTAGATTAGGAAATGAGGCACTTAAAGTAGTAAAGGAGTTTTGCTATTTAGGGAGTAAAATAACTGATGATGGTCGAAGTAGAGAGGATATAAAATGTAGACTGGCAATGGCAAGGAAATCGTTTCTGAAGAAGAGAAATTTGTTAACATCGAGTATTGATTTAAGTGTTAGGATGTCGTTTCTGAAAGTATTTGTATGGAGTGTAGGCATGTATGGAAGTGAAACATGGACGATAACTAGTTTGGACAAGAAGAGAATAGTAGCTTTCGTAATGTGGTGCTACAGAAGAATGCTGAAGATGAGGTGGGTAGATCACGTAACTAATGAGGAGCTATTGAATAGGATTGGGGAGAAGAGAAGTTTGTGGCACAACTTGACTAGAAGAAGGGACCGGTTGGTAGGACATGTTTTGAGGCATCAAGCGATCACAAATTTAGCATTGGAGGGCAGCGTGGAGGGTAAAAATCGTAGAGGGAGACCAAGAGATGAATACACTAAGCAGATTCAGAAGGATGTAGGTTGCAGTAGGTACTGGGAGATGAAGGAGCTTGCACAGGATAGAGTAGCATGGAGAGCTGCATCAAACCAGTCCCAGGACTGAAGACCACAACAACAACAACAACAACAACAACAATGCTGTTAGTAAAAATTGTTTTCCTATAACAGCTAGTGTTAAATAAAATAAACATACCTCAAAATGTTTCAAGACGCTGGAAGTGGCAAAATGACACGTTCTACATCATTGCAACCAAATACTTCGGCTGAAAGTAAACAGCTGCTTTCTTTGACTTGTCGCCTCTCTCTCTGTTTAACACCGCCACCATTACGCTGGAGTACCTGCATGACTTTAAGTAACAACTAGCCCATAATTAAGACCTAGCCAGCATTTAGAACATTCCCTCTACCTTCTGACAAACTTTACACGACCACAAGATTGATCAACATGCGACCATCCAAAACAAAGTTTTTAACGACATTTATTAACAACTGACGAGAGTAACCAGCGACACTCCGCTCACTGTGGTCCCTTCTGGTGGAGAGCATTTTTCACGCAACAGTATGCACCATCGATACGTCTGTTTACTGTCGTCCCCATTCTCCGACTGCCGCTAAGCAGTTTGACCTTCCGGCATGCCAAAACAGAGAAACTTGTGCGTCAGTCTATTCAGCCAATCTCAGCCACGGAAATTTCCTTGTGCTATATATGTTCTGAGGACTATCTCAACCAGTCGCACGTTTCCGACGTGGGTGACACCGTGATTCTAGGCCATGTCACCCAGATGCCACACTGAAATCACCATGTCATTCCGCCGCCATATTAACCTTCCATGCAGACCGTAGGCTTTGCGTGGTGTTGCAAAGTCGTACCTTTCCCAGATTTTCTGTGACTCCAGTACTTCCAGTCTATGAGCTGTGATGCCTTACATCGCTAGGCATTATATATATATATATATATATATATATATATATATATATATATATATATATATATATATATATATATATATGTATATATATATACTCCTGGAAATTGAAATAAGAACACCGTGAATTCATTGTCCCAGGAAGGGGAAACTTTATTGACACATTCCTGGGGTCAGATACATCACATGATCACACTGACAGAACCACAGGCACAAAGACACAGGCAACAGAGCATGCACAATGTCGGCACTAGTACAGTGTATATCCACCTTTCGCAGCAATGCAGGCTGCTATTCTCCCATGGAGACGATCGTAGAGATGCTGGATGTAGTCCTGTGGAACGGCTTGCCATGCCATTTCCACCTGGCGCCTCAGTTGGACCAGCGTTCGTGCTGGACGTGCAGACCGCGTGAGACGACGCTTCATCCAGTCCCAAACATGCTCAATGGGGGACAGATCCGGAGATCTTGCTGGCCAGGGTAGTTGACTTACACCTTCTAGAGCACGTTGGGTGGCACGGGATACACGCGGACGTGCATTGTCCTGTTGGGACAGCAAGTTCCCTTGCCGGTCTAGGAATGGTAGAACGATGGGTTCGATGACGGTTTGGATGTACCGTGCACTATTCAGTGTCCCCTCGACGATCACCAGTGGTGTACGGCCATTGTAGGAGATCGCTCCCCACACCATGATGCCGGGTGTTGGCCCTGTGTGCCTCGGTCGTATGCAGTCCTGATTGTGGCGCTCACCTGCACGGCGCCAAACACGCATACGACCATCATTGGCACCAAGGCAGAAGCGACTCTCATCGCTGAAGACGACACGTCTCCATTCGTCCCTCCATTCACGCCTGTCGCGACACCACTGGAGGCGGGCTGCACGATGTTGGGGCCTGAGCGGAAGACGGCCTAACGGTGTGCGGGACCGTAGCCCAGCTTCATGGAGACGGTTGCGAATGGTCCTCGCCGATACCCCAGGAGCAACAGTGTCCCTAATTTGCTGGGAAGTGGCGGTGCGGTCCCCTACGGTCTTGGCGTGCATCCGTGCGTCGCTGCGGTCCGGTCCCAGGTCGACGGGCACGTGCACCTTCCGCCGACCACTGGCGACAACATCCATGTACTGTGGAGACCTCACGCCCCACGTGTTGAGCAATTCGGCGGTACGTCCACCCGGCCTCCCGCATGCCCACTATACGCCCTCGCTCAAAGTCCGTCAACTGCACATACGGTTCACGTCCACGCTGTCGCGGCATGCTACCAGTGTTAAAGACTGCGATGGAGCTCCGTATGCCACGGCAAACTGGCTGACACTGACGGCGGCGGTGCACAAATGCTGCGCAGCTAGCGCCATTCGACGGCCAACACCGCGGTTCCTGGTGTGTCCTCTGTGCCGTGCGTGTGATCATTGCTTGTACAGCCCTCTCGCAGTGTCCGGAGCAAGTATGGTGGGTCTGACACACCGGTGTCAATGTGTTCTTTTTTCCATTTCCAGGAGTGTATATATAATGCCGGCAATTTGACCATGAGTATAATGGGCATGGGCACTATGAATATAGTGCGGGACAATAAGCTGCGAATGTGGGTCTCACTGGAGACGTGCCAGAGATAAGTCCCTCCAGTCGCACTATCCTCTCTGTCCTCGGTGGCTCAGACAGCCGGCACGGTAGCTCAGCGTGTTCGGTCAGAGGGTTACCTGCCATCAACAACGAACTTACAAGGGTGTCTTACGACGTCCGCCCTGATCAGATGCAACGAACGAAAACGAACAAAATGAAATTTTAAAAAATGGATAGAGCATCTGCCATGTAAGCAGGAGATCCCGGATTCGAGTCGCGGTCGGGGCACACATTTTCAGTTGTCCGCGTTGGGTTATATCACTGCTTGTATGCAGCCAGGGGTATTAATTTCATTGTAATTTCAGAATAGATTATGTCATCCTCGTTACGTAGGCCATGGGGTCTTCTTTCTGCTGGCGGACGGTTGCTATGGTGCGTCGTCCGCGTTAGCAAAAGTGTCGAGAAAGGTGTTCGTCATCTCAGCTGGTTACAGTTTTCGGTTGGAACACTTCAGTAGCGACGGTGTTGGCGTTGCCGCCATTTTCGTGTCTGTGCGCATGTTTCTTGTTGTTGGTAGCAGCCGCGGACTGCGCAGTTCGTGTTATTGCGGCTCTGATCGGCATCACAAGTAATTCAGTTGTTATTTCATAGTGATACAGTCGTAACGATATCGATCGGTAGGCGTGAAAAAGCTGAATACCCTTTCGCTCTACCTAATTTGTGCTGCCCCTGCTTCAGTCGTCTCTCTTGACAACTAATAATTTTAACATAACTGTCAGTAGAACTCACTTCCCCACCCCCAACTCTCTCTCTCTCTCTCTCTCTCTCTCTCTCTCTCTCTCTCTCTCTCTCTCCCCAATCACGAGCTCGATAAGTCATTGAGATGATCGTTTATGTTTCAGTTACTTGTTTTATTTGTCTTGAGCTGCAGCAAGACATTTTCATATCAGGTTTGATTTAATTACGATTGGAGTAACAGTTTTTATATTGTAACAAGCTAATTCACACTTCAGTATGTTTTTGGAACAATTAATTTAAATTTTTAGCAGGTCTGTCTTTCTGCCTACTGCGTTTTAGAATCCCCTTGTTGCCTCTTACAAAAGCTGCTTTTAAGTATCAGGTACACCTGCTAGTCGAAACGGAGTCCTTTGAAACTCACGGCCAAGACAGCAGCAAATTAACTTTCAAGACCAAGTGTTCCATATTACTAGATATCGTGGGGCAGAGAGCTTCAATAATTCACTAATCATATCGCCATATTCAGTCTTTGAAAACAACAGCATCTACACTATATATGACACAATTGTTAAGGAGAATACCGTACCGTACCGTACCGTTTTGATCGATTTTCGGATTCAAATATGATTAGCGTGACAGCTTTTGAACTTCCGTGATATTTATGTTAGTGGACATTGCGGCATGTATAAAATTGTACGAAAGGATTAGATACTAGTTAGTACAAAATATTGTGTTTGAAACGCAGAGGAAGTAATGGAAAAAATGTAGGTGGTCAAAGTCAGCATGTGTTTGGGGATACATTGGCCAGCCTATATTTAAAGCACAGCTGTCAGGAACCATTCCATTTGTAATCAGTATTTCAAAACCAAAATGAAAGTCGGCCGGGGTGGCCGAGAGGTTCTAGGCGCTACAGTCTGAAACCGCGTGACCGCTACGGTCGCAGGTTCGAATCCTGCCTCGGGCATGGACGTGTGTGATGATGTCCTTAGGTTAGTTAGGTTTAAGTAGTTCTAAGTTCAAGGGCTGATGACCTCAGAAGTTAAGTCCCATAGTCCTCAGAGCCATTTGAACCATTTTGAATCAAAATGAAACTTTGACCCCCACAGAAACGAAGTTGTAAATGTTTTTTAAGCCTCATAAAAGAAAAAACTTTGTACGTAAATCAAACATCAGAATTATAAAGGAAGGTACTAATATGGAGTAAAGCACACACAGCTCCAAATTCAGCTGAGCGTAATACCTTCAGTTTCATCCGGCTGGTCCCGGCGGAGGTTCGAGTCCTCCCTTGGGCATGGGTGTGTGTGTGTTTGTCCTTAGGATAATTTAGGTTAAGTAGTGTGTAAGCTTAGGGACTGATGACCTTAGCATTTAAGTCCCATAAGATTTCGCACACTTTTTTTTTCAATTTCATCCATTTTAGACCTAAATCTTCGCTTCAAAATATTCATTGCAGTTAGAATGGAGGTTGTTTGTTCTTCGTTTATCGAGGCAATATCTGGAACTTGTGACCAAACAAACTTCATTCCTTTTTTGATTTGTGGTAAGTTCCTATGGGACCAAACTGCTAACGTCAACGGTCCCCAGGCTTACATACTACTTAATCTAACTTAAACTAACTTACGCTAAGAACAACAGACACACTCATACCCGAGGGAGGACTCAAACCTCCGACTGGGGGGAGCCACGCTAACCGTAGCACGGCTCCCAGACCGCGCGGCAACCCCGCGAACCCGTTCCTTGTTTCCGAAAACATTTGACATTATATCTCATACGAGAATCATTGCCTGAACCACAACGGCTTGCAATTTTGGCAGTATATGACTGCCATTCGTTGACGTACGTATGTTTAATGTATGTATTGCTTGGTTCAAAATGGTTCAAATGGCTCTGAGCAGTATGGGACTTAACATCTATGGTCATCAGTCCCCTAGAACTTAGAACTACTTAAACGTAATTAACCCATCTATGGTCATCAGTCCCCTAGAACTTAGAACTACTTAAACCTAATTAACCTAAGGACATCACACACATCCATGCCCGAGGCAGGATTCGAACCTGCGACCGTAGCAGTCGCGCGGCTCCGGACTGAGCGCCTAGAATCGCTAGACCACCGCGGCCGGCTATTGCTTGGTTCCGCACTGTCAATGGCATCAACATTTTTTAATAAATTGTGTATCTTCAATGCTAGGCTAGCAATAACCAGAGGTCAAAGTTACCCCTAAACAATGAAATCGTATATATGGCCTCAGAAATCGTTATATGGAGGCAGATAAATACATTTGATTTGAGAATTAATCGAGTAACAAACATGATACAGTTGAAAATACCAATCGCTTTTCAGTTAAAGGTTATCGGTGGATTTTGCACAACGAGATTGTAACACACATTCTCGTATACAATTGTAAGTCTCAAAAAGTTCGCCAACTATAGCGCAAGAGAATTGGCACTACCTGGCGCCATTTAGCGTACGTCGATGGAAGTTTATCTACAAACGCTATATGCTAAACACCCAACTGAGAGCCGGTAGAGAGCTGTAAAAAGTTTGGTTCAAAATGGTTCTGAGCACTATGGGACTTAACATCTGAGGTCATCAGTCCCCTAGTACTTGGAACTACTTAAACATAACTAACCTAAGGACATCACACACATCCATGACCGAGGCAGGATTCGAACCTGCGACCGTAGACTAAAGCGCCTAGAACCGCTTGCCCACACGGGCCAGCAAAACGTTTGGGGTGTGAGTGGTCAAAGTAACCACGGCGGTCAAGGTGTACACGGTTTACGGTACCCTGCAAACACTGCAGGGCGAACGGCATACCTGAGGCGCTAGTCAGCGCAGACCAGTGACAAGAGTATAACTTAGCCGCGCGACAGTTCTCGTGCGTGTTCACAGACGTCGCAGTTCGCGTGGGCGTCGCTTCAGATGGCGCTTCCGGCGTTGCGGCGGCACGAAATAGCTGCCACGCCGGCGGACGCGCCGCTGGTGTAGCGCCTTGTCATAGCGCCGCTGCCGCCTGCCGCCTGGCGCCTGGCGCTCCTATTCCTGGTGCCGTCACGGCAGGCAGGATGGGGTGGCAGGTGGGGGAGGGGGGGGGAGGGGGGGCGGCGGGGGCGGCACACGTCCTGACAGCCCCCTGTGGCGTCGTCAGCCGACCTCGCAGCGCCGCCGCAGGCCGTTCTGTCGCCGGGAGTGCGTGGCAGCCAGCGAGGAGCGACCAACTCCGAACTGTTGCAGCCAATTGAGCCACGTGCGCTCCACTAACGCCCAAAAAAACAACAGTGGGGACGTCTAAAAACGAAAAACGGTGTCAGAAAATTAAATTATCTACACAGGTTGTTACAAAAGGGTACTGCCAAACTTTCAGGAAACATTCCTCACACACAAAGAAAGAAAATATGTTACGTGAACACGTGTCCGGAAACGCTTAATTTCCATGTTAGAGCTCATTTTAGTTTCGTCAGTATGTACTGTACTTCCTCGATTCACCGACATGATTTCATACGGGATAATCTACCTGTGCTGCTAAAACATGTGCCTTTACAAGTACGACACAACATGTGGTTCATGCACGATGGAGCTCCTGCACATTTCAGTCGAAGTGTTCATACGCTTCTCAACAACAGATTCGGTGACTGATGGATTGGTAGAGGCGGACCAATTCCATGGTCTCCACGCTCTCCTGACCTCAACCCTCTTGACTTTCATTTATGGGGGTATTTGAAAGCCCTTGCCTACGCAACCCCGGCACCAAATGTAGAGACTCTTCGTGCTCGTATTGTGGACGGCTGTGATACAATACGCCATTCTCCAGGGCTGCATCAGCGCATCAGGGATTCCATGCGACGGAGGGTGGATGCATGTATCCTCGCTAACGGAGGACATTTTGAACATTTCCTGTAACAACGTGAAGTCACGCTGGTACGTTCTGTTGCTGTGTGTTTCCATTCCATGATAAATGTGATTTGAAGAGAAGCAATAAAATGAGCTCTAACATGGGAAGTAAGCGTTTCCGGACACATGTTCACATATCATATTTTCTTTCTTTGTGAGTGAGTAATGTTTCCTGAAAGTTTAGTCGCATCTTTTTGTAACCCCCTGTATATGGGGTGATCAAAAAGTCAGTATAAATTTGAAAACTTAATAAACCACGGAATAATGTAGATAGAGAGGTAATAATTGACACACATGCTTGAAATGACATGGGGTTTTATTAGAACAAAAAAAAAGACAAAGTTCACAAAATGTCCGACAGATGGCGCTGGACAGCAAAACTGCTACCGTGTCGGGTGAGAGGTACGCCGATATGTTACAGAATCGCATCATACCCAGCCTGGCTGATAAACACCTGCTGGAATATACGATGTTTATGGAGGATGGCGCTCCACCCCATATTGCTCGACGTGTGGAAGTTCTCTTGGGCACGTCGTTTGGCGATGATCGTGTGTTCAGCCGCCACTTTCGTCATGCTTGGCCTCCCAGGTCCCCAGACCTCAGCCCGTGCGATTATTGGCTTTTGGATTACCTGTAGTCGCAAGTGTATCGTGATCGACCGACATCTCTAGGGATGCTGAAAGACAACATCCGACGCCAATGCCTCACCATAACTCCGGACATGCTTTACAGTGCTGTCCACAACATTATTCCTCGACTACAGCTATTGTTCAGGAATGAAGGAGGATATATTGAACATTTTCTGTAAAGAACATCATCTTTGCTTTGTCTTACTTTGTTATGCTATTTATTGCTATTCTGATCAGATGAAACGCCATCTGTCGGACATTTTTTGAACGTTTGTATTTTTTTGGTTCTAATAAAACCCCATGTCATTCCAGGCATGTGTGTCAATTTTTACCTCTCTATCTACATTATTCCGTGATTTATTAAGTTTTCAAATTTATACTGACTTTTTGATCACCCAGTAAATAAAAATCTTAATGTTCCATTGTTCAAAATCGTACTCTTCCGAAAGTTCTTCGTTGATTGTTTTGAAATTTTGCAAGAACGCTGCACTCGAACACACGCGTGTTTTTGTGTTTCTATGTAGCTACTGGAACGCCGTATAAAGGGTATATGTTGTTAACAAGACACTTCTATTAGTTTGTTCAAAATAGTAAAGTTCTCAAAGTTCTTCAGCGATTTTTTGAAATTTTCACGTGATGCTCCATTCGAATGCGCGCCACTTTTTATATACTTACTAAAGTATATAGTCTTCGTTCAAAATCTTAAATCTACGAAATTTCTTCAGCGAATCCTTTGAAATTTTATTCGAATACGCGTTTTTTTAAATCTAACTATTGGAGCGCCATATATATATAGGGTGGTCCATTGATAGTGACACGGCCAAATATCTCACGAAATAAGCGTCAAACGAAAAAACTACAAACAACGAAACTTGTCCAGCTTGAAGGGGGAAAACCAGACGGCGCTATGGTTGGCCCGCTAGATGGCGCTGGCATAGGTAAAACGGATATCAACTGCGTTTTTTTTTTAATAGGAACCCCCGTTTTTTATTACATATTAATGTTTTAGTTGGACCACTTTTTCGCTTTGTGACAGATGGCGCTGTAATCGTCACAAACATATGGCTCACAATTTTAGACGAACAGTTGGTAACAGGTAGGTTTTTTAAATTAAAATACAGAAAGTAGATACGTATGAACATTTTATTTTGGTTGTTCCAAGGTGATACATGTACCTTTGCGAAGTTATCTTTTCTGAGAACTCATGCTGTTACAGCGTGATTACCTATAAATACCACATTAATGCAATAAATGCTCAAAATGATGTCCGTCAACCTCAATGCATTTGGCAATAGGTGTAACGACATTCCTCTCAACAGCGAGTAGTTCGCCTTCCGTAATGATCGCACATGCATTGACTATGCGCTGACGCATGTTGTCAGGCGTTGTCGGTGGATCACGATAGCAAATATCCTTCAACTTTCCCCACAGAAAGAAATCCGGGGGCGTCAGATCAGGTCAATGTGCGGGTTATGGTAGGCTGCGTCCACGACCAATCCATCTGTCATGAAATATGCTATTCAATACCGCTTCAACCGCACGCGAGCTATGTGCCGGACATCCATCATGTTGGAAGTACATCGCCATTCTTTCATGCAGTGAAACATCATGTAGTAACATGTAGTAACATACATTGCACCATTTAGATTACCATCGATAAAATGGGGGCCAATTATCCTTCCTCCCATAATGCTGCACCATACATTAAGCCGCCAAGGTCGCTGATGTTACACTTGTCGCAGCCATCGTGGATTTTCCGTTGCCCAATAGCGCATATTATGCCGGTTTACGTTACGGCTGTTGGTGAATGATGCTTCGTCGCTAAATAGAACGCGTGCAAAAAATCTGTCATCGTCCCGTAATTTCTCTTGTGCCCAGTGGCAGAACTGTACACGACGTTCAAAGTCGTCGCCATGCATTCCTGGTACATAGAAATATGGTACGGGTGCAATCGATGTTGATGTAGCATTCTAAACACCGACGATTTTGAGATTGCCGGTTCTCGTGCAATTTGTCTGCTACTGATGTGCGGATCAGCCGGGACAGCAGCTAAGACACCTGCTTGGGCATCATCATTTGTTGCAGGTCGTGGTTGACGTTTCATATGTTTCTGCACACTTCCTGTTTCCTTAAATAACGTAACTATCCGGCGAACGGTCCGGGCACTTGGATGATGTCATCCAGGATACCGAGCAGCATACATAGCACACGCCCGTTGGGCATTTTGATCACAATAGCCATACGTCAACACGATATCGACCTATCCGCAGTTGATAAACGGTCAATTTTAACACGGTAATGTATCACGAAGCAAATACCGTCCGCACTGGCGGTGTGTTACGTGATGCCACGTACTTATACGTTTGGGCCTGTTACAGCGCCATCTTTCACAAAGCGAAAAAAGTGGTCCAACTAAAACATTCATATTTCTTTACATACTACATGAATATGTAATAAAAATGGGGTTTCCTATTTAAAAAGACGCAGTTGATATCCGTTTGAACCATGGCTGCGCCATTTAGCGGGCCAACCAAAGCGCCATCTAGTTTCCCCTTTAAAGCTAGATGAGTTTCGTTCTTTGTAGTTTTTTCGTTTGATGCTTATTTCATGAGATATTTGGCCCGGTCACTATCAATGGACTACCCTATATATATGAATCGCGGTACTGCGCTACTCTGAATGATCATCGTCGATTGGTTTGGCGGCGACCTGAAGAGAGGTCATATTCTTCTGTTTTGAAGACGCTCAGTAGTGTTACTACTGGCGTCTTGATGCGGGGAGCAATGGGGTGTGCCTTCTGGTCACTGCTGTTTGTCACTGACGGTACTCTGATAGTGCAACGGTACATCGCGGACATTCTGCGTCCACACGTGTTAGCTCTCATACGTCTGTATCGTGGTGTTATTTTCCAACATGGAAGTGGTCGTCTATGAAAAGCCTGCGTGATGTTGAGGTGCTACCGTCGCCAGCAAGACCACCAGAGCTGTTCCCGATGTAGCTTGTGTGGAACGGTTCGGTTCGTCAACCCAGTGCCAGGGATATCGAGGACCAGTTACTTGAACTATGGGCCAGTTTGACTCAGGAGATGATACGACGGATTTATTACAGCCTCCTGAAGCGAATCAGTGCATGCATCAGGGACAGAGGCGGATGTGACTTCATCCTAATATGTGGGCCCATACTACAAAATTATTTACAAATTTGACTCGCCACTGGGATAATATCCCATTCTCATTCAACCTGTGAAGATTCATTTCATTTCCTCGTCCACTTTTCGGTGCTACACTCTTTTTGTCACACACTGTATATGGATTTCCAGATTCCTCAGCTAACTTTTTGTGAATAATGTACGATCAAAACCAGTAGCCACGAAAATCAACTATGATGATGATGATTGGTTTGTGGGGCGTCAACTGCGCGGTCATCAGCACCCGTACAAAATCACAATTTTGACACTCACTGTCACAGATGATGATAATGATGAAATATTGAGGACATCACAAACACCCAGTCCTCGGGCAGAGAAAATCCCCAACCCGGCCGGGAATCGAACCCGGGAACCCGTGATCCAGAGGCAGCAACGCTAGCCACCAGACCACGAGCTGCAGACAAAAAAATGATCACCGATATTTCTAGGAAAAACGAGCTATGGTTACCAAAGGATACTTCCGCCCGCTCACATGCTGGATGTACCAGCTGCCAACAATAAAACCGACACGGTTTGTCAGCCCACAACTAATAACAGCAAACGACAGGAAACTGGGTAAGGCGAGACAGAAGTGCGAATACTCTACACTAAATAATGAACAACAAAGGGTTACCGAGCGAGGTGGCGCAGTGGTTAGCACACTGGACCCACTTTCGGGAGGACGAGGGTCAGAACCCGCGTCCAGCCATCCTGATTTAGGTTTTCGTTATTTCCCTACATAGCTTCAGATAAATGCCGGGATGATTCCTGTGAAAGGGCATGGTCGATTTCCTTCCGCATCCTTCCCTAATGCGATGGGACTAATGACCTCGCTGTTTGGTCCCCTCCCGTGGATCAACCAACCAACCAACGATTACTTTTCCTATTGCAGGTGGAAAAGTCCGAAAAATGCAACATTCCACCCATTTACAAGCATACACAATCAAAACTGCAGACGTGTGTTCACAATATTAGTAGTGAGTGAAAGGCTGATAATGTTCAGTGCAGTCTTTGGTTTTATACCTTGTAAATTATGGCGCTGAAATTGTAAGAGTATGATTTTATGACAGTTCTTAAATCAATTGCATTACACATGTAAATTTCAATTTTTAGAACGGATGCTTTTCAGATTATGTATTTCTCTGAACTGTAAATTCTTGAAAGCTGTGTTAAAGTGTTGCAGTAACCACTGATTTAACCATGACGTTCAGTGTTTTCTAGCGTTGTTGAATACATATGTATCCATTTGCACTCACTTCTGTGCTAATATTAAACCCACGAAATCTTTATAGAGACTGTTTATAGAGTTTGTATTATAATCATGTTTCGCAGTATTTTGAAAAACCGCAAATATTGCTAACGACAAACGACTCACACATCTGTCGTGCGTATTTCTCTTGTAATTTTGACAACACACACAGTACTCAGAAAACAGTGAATAAACAAACACTATTAACAATCTTTCTTAGTAATTATAGCAACACCCCCAGTATTCACAAAATAGCGAATACATACTTAAACACTATTACCAATTTCATTAGCAAATCTAAGTAGACTATGCATGAAAAGCTAGTTAATTTATTTATGAATCAAGTTTGTTTTTAACCTGGCGTGAAGGAAACGCAGCTGAATAAAATCCCTTTCTTACGTCTAGCGGTGAATTTTCATATTTACGTAGTTATTTCTTTGCCGTCCGAAGAAATGAAAACTACCTACATCACACTCATTTTACTATCTGAACAGATTGGATGAGACAGAAGCAGGAAAAGAAATAAGCTAACTATATTTAATTGATATGTCAACTTATAAGAAGGAATATGTACTAAGCATCATTCCAATTTAACTTTCCACTTACCTTGCATCATCTCTTCGTGCTTTTAGATTTTGTTCCAGTAAAAATGCTGATATTGTCGCTCTTATTTCTGTAGTTTCACCGACTACAAAAAAGGTTAACTTCGCGTACTGCCAGATTATAATTGTCGTACAACTGATGTGCATTAAAAACAACAAAAGATCCGATGGTGGTACCTATGGGACGCAACACATGATTCGTTCACAGTCATTATGTATATATCCATGTGATTGGTTGTGGATTTGTTTTTTAATCGTTCCCGTTCTTCTTATAGGTCTGCAACGAGTGTTATATTGTCTCTATTCACATGGACTCAAAAATTATCTTCCCTTCATTTGCATTTGAGTGCATTGTTCGATACAGTATCATACTAGTTTCGAATTAAACGATTTTTTTTTCCCCAAGCAAGATTTTAGATGCTGGTTTTGTCTGTTGTCTACATTTTCTGGTTTTTTCCTCACGCGCTGTAGAACAGTTATTTCTTGGAAAACAAAGACATGCGAAATTTGTACGGGGTACCATGTAATTTATTTAGTCTACACAGATAAGTTCATTTACTAACGAAAATGTGAAATATAACGTTGATAAGTGATGATGAAACCGTTTATTCACTGTTGTTTTTCAAAGAATTGCTACCAAAAAATGTTAAATCTTACATCACAAAAGCTAATATTTCTGTTTTTTTTGTTTTTTTTAGGTAAGTTCGGTTTCGCGCGGAATTCTGCTTGTCACATACGCACCAGTAAGTACTCAAACGACTACAAGGTTTCTTTATTTTTTAATATTAATCTGAAAGTTGAAAACATTAGCATAATTGACTCAATACACCAAAGCTTTCCTGCTGAAAACACTAATCAAGATTTTTTTCCTACTATTATTTATTTCCATCTGTGACTGTATAGAAATATTTATATTATTTCCTGTTAAATAGGGATAAGTATTCAACACTACAAACCTAATTTCGGATTCCTTCAATTACAAAAAATAAAGCTTAAGGATAGTCAAGAAATTTAGGCTCCTAAAAAAAATCGTATCTTTTTTCAAAAACGGTAAGTTGTTCACTAGTTGTAAGCTGTGATCACTGTGTATAATTGTCACTAATTGATTGGTAGCGCGTAATTTAATGAGAACATAGCTAATCCAGATTCATACCCTGTTGTGTTTATAATTTTTCGCTTGAATTGCAAGTTGCGTCGTGCAAGGTTGGCATCACTCGAACTACATATGTTAAATACGAACACGTATGTTTAACTTACAAAGCAAAAAATATAGGCCTTGTAAATATAGAATTGATTAATGAGTTATTTCGCTTTCTTGGACAAGTCATCCCTGTAGGTGTAATCGGTATACTTTCGAACGGATGCGACTGAACGAACCGGGAGGTACAGGAGATTTAATGTTCGTCTCGCCTGTGGTACTGTCGACAAAGCTACACCTACCCCACGGGACGGTCTAAATCGTGAGCACCTCAGAAAGCTCAGCATTCATTTCCTAGTAAGGGCTTGGCAAACTGAGGCCCTGAGCTGGGCGGCAGGTAAGCGCCTGCAGACCTCTGTTACCGTAAGCTCTGGGCATGCTTCAGCGACCACCGTGTGGCGAGCCGGTGGAGCTTTGTGTGTCACAGGGAGCGCTTCGCTTAACCGCTCGTTTCGTGAGAATAGTCAAAACCTCTGTATAAAAAACAATTCAGTCTCGTGACGTGCTGCATGCCGATGAGACGCATGGCTGTTGTAGTAGGACAGTAGTTAACAGGCAATCTCCGGGGACCAGTCGCATCACAGTCAAAGAAGGCTTACCCAGGCATGCAGGGCTCTGAGTGGGTGGGCATTCATATTATTAGCTACTCGTGAGACCTAGACGAAAACCTCGAACTGTAGCACCTCATCTCACAGCAGAAGTGCATCGCTGTTAGGTCTCAACACTTAACCCAACAAGAGGCCTCATGTAGAATTATTTCCAATACCTCCGTTTGTACTAACAGTACACAAGCTGGTAGACAGAACACGTTTTTAGAATTAAGGTAAGAGGGTAGCTTTGTGAAAATTTTACTTTTACACATTTAAAAATTTTAGATGGCATTACTGGCACCTGAAAATCTACTAAGCGGTTGATGACGGGGCACTACTGGTTGCTACATCTAGTTCCTCACAAGCAACAAACCTCCAGATATCTAAATACCTCGATGTTTACCAGGTCTAATAAAAATGTACGGCGCAAACTGCAGGACACATTCCTCACACATAGACGAAGAAATTATGTTGTATGAACATAAGTCTGGAAACGCTTTGTTTTCCTGTTACAACTCATTTTCTTCCACGAGTTTCAACGAGATCAGATTGTAAATTCTGACAGTCAGCATGTATAAGCAGACAATCCTCACACAGTTGTTGAAAGAAGCCATCAACAAAGATTTTGTGTCAATGTTTGGGTCGCCATCGTTGCTGACTGGTAGTGCCACACGTTCTTCCACCCAGGCTCAACGGACAAAGTTGTCAGAATTTCGTAGAGAATGTTCTACCTGATCTTTTAGCCCGATGTGCCTTTAGCAGTGCGATAAAACATGTACTTCATGCACGATGGTGCACATCCTCATTCTATTGTTAATGTCCATCGGCTTCTAAATAAGAATTTCGGTGACAGATGCATAGGTAAAGATGGATCAATTGCCTGACCTCCACGCTCTGCGGACCTTAACCCCCTGAACTTTTACTTGTGGGGGGATTTAAAAGCTCTTGTGTATGGAACCGGAGTACGTGATGTTCAGAGTCCCCGCGTCCGTATTTGGGAGGTTGCGAAACCATACGGAATACTCCAGGCATACATCAGCGCATGTATCAATGACTATGGCGGGCACATTGAACATCTCCTGTGAGAAAGAGTTGCATATGGAATGGTGGTGCGTTCTGTTCGCGTGTTTTTCGCATGATTAATGAGTTGAAGAAACTGAGCTGTAACACGAAAACAAAGCATTTCCTGACCCATATTCATATAATATAATATATCATCTTCTTTTACATGTGAGGGATGTGTCCTGAAATTTTCACTACACATTTTTGTTACACCCTATATACCATCGAAATAGAGGTACATCGTACCTCCTCTAATTATTGCAACAGTCAACCAAGAGTTACCAGAAACAACTTCTGTAGTTGTACAAGAAAAATTAATCTTGCATCCTACAAAAACAATCGGCCCTCCTAATAACTGTTGCTGAGATGTATTCTTCGGTGTTAGACTGAATGTATCAACATTGTTGTACACAGGTAATCTGCTTCTTCGTGCATATCTTCTCCTCCGGAACGGCATGGCTGTCTGTACTGTGCGGCTGCCTCGAGTGGAATGAGCGTGCAGCTGCCTCAGTAGCAGTAACGTTACGACTGATAAGAAAGGCGCGACAGGAAGTAGCGCCCTGATAAACCGCAATGGCGGCGCCGGAAGTCGAGCAATAGTGCGGATCGCGCTTAGTTAAAACTCTAGCGCGATCCTCCAGCTCCAGCGGCAGCCAGGCGAAGCTCGTTCAAGGTCACCCGCCTTACGTAGCTGCAGCGGCTAAGTGAACACAGCACCTATAGCAGTGGTTCCCAACCCGGGGATAATTACCCCTTCAATGCGAATATTATCATTATTATTATTGCCAATGATCAGACAAAGCACTGGCAACCTGAATTATTCCACTTTTTGCCCATTCAGAAAAAATGAGTCTAGACGTCCAATGATCTACAAACATTATGTGTATTATACACATTTTATCTCGTTTTATTTTAAATGGAGATGCAGAGTGTGGGGTGAAGCAAGTGAAATTAGGGAGAGGAGTAGCGTAGAGGAGGCATTTGTAACAAGTCTCCACCCTCATTGTGGATAGTTAGCTTTCTTTCCTGGGAAGGGGTCATAGCAAGCACTCGAGATGTACTGAGAATTGTTTCATCATCCTACAACAAAAGTACCATTTTCTCTGACTCATGAGCTTATTTTTAATAAAATATTTACAAAACCTAAATCTGTAGTGTACTGCCCACTCGTCTTTTGTAGGGTGCCTAAAGGATCCTGCTTTCTCGGATAGCTAAACAACAATTCAAGCAAATCACGTTAAGGGGCTCCGGAAAGGCTCAAAATCATGAAAAGTTCAATTTTTACTTTTTTGCGTTTTCTGAATCTGCAGACTATTACCTTTTAATAGATAAATAATTTATTCAATTCCAAAGACTACAACTATTTTTAAATTTTTTTTGAAATGTGTTCTACATGGGCGTGACCCACTGTGGCGCTGTTAAACTGCTGTCAAATGGTGTTATTATTAACGTCCGTGTTCATCAGGTACATTTTAGTGATGTGAGATAAAGTATGTGTTGTGGCTAACCTGTGATGGTTCAATATATATCGCTGGTGTGATTGTAGATTGTTTCATGTTTATTTACTCTGTCGTTATCTCGAAAATATTCGTAATTAATTCTGTTTCTTGAGTCTCTGTTTTGTTGAAGTATAATAATGAGTAAAAGTAAAGTTATTAGAAATCCTCTGAAGGCTTTTAAGAAAAGGAGAAATGTTGGAAAGCCAAAGGTATTTAGAAATATGGGAGTGAAGATAGGTTCTAACATGGTACGAGCGATGCTTGCTTTAGACAAGGAACGCCTTCGGGCTGCAGACAGGGCTGTAAAGAGTCTAGAAATACAAGCAAGAGTAAACAGGAGGAGGAACAAGAAGAAGCTGGAGGAGGAGTTTGCAGAGGATGAAGATAATCCATCCTATGGACCTGGAATGCACTAAAAAGTTAATCCAATCTTTGTCGCTCGATTCCCAAAACTTTTATTTTCTCATAGTAATTACACGTTTTCTAAGGATCTTCCAAACATATTTGTTTCAAACTTTCAGTAAATGTTACACAGTACCTTCTGCATAATTTAACACAGCCTTTTTCAAAAAAACTGTATATTTTTGAATATATAAATAAAAAATTGCAAAAAAATGTTGTGAATTTTCATTGCAATTGAAAAAAATCATCTTTAATAACTGAACTAAAATTTTGTAAAATCCCTGTGTTAAGTTGTAGCCCATATTCCAATAAATAATCTGTAAAAAGTTCAACTTCCTACCTCAAATACTTTGTGAGGAAAGATGTAATTTATAAGCGTTATTTTAACATTGCAAGTATAGGGCGTTCCGGAGCCCCTTAATGGTTTTTATTACAATAAAGTAGATTGACAATACTTAACTTCGGGTCGCAAGCAAATGGCGACATGTAAATAGTCAGTGTTGTTCGCTTTATACAATGTCTATGCGAGTAATCACACAAGTTCATATGGATCACTAATCACGGCTCTTCTACTGGCTCTGTCCTAGTGCGTGGTTTTTAGTCCGGTCTGTTAGTGCCTCTGCTAGTGCGCGCCTTCTACTGTCCGGCCGAGGTTGCAGGAGCGGCGCTTATATTCTCTTCGGATAAAGGCCGCTCCCGTCTTGGTGCAGTCCTAGTCAGCGTACTAATGGCTGACGTCGTCTCGCAGCCCCCTCTGCTGTATCGTTCTCGATCTTCGTGCCGGCGCTTCTTGTTACGCCGGCACAAAGTCCTTTAGTTAGATGGTAATAACAATAATAATAATAATAATAATAATAATAATAATAATAATATCGCGGTTCTAGGCGCGCAGTCCGGAACCGTGCGACTGCTACGGTCGCAGGTTCGAATCCTGCCTCGGGCATGGATGTGTGTGATGTCCTTAGGTTAGTTAGGTTTAAGTAGTTCTATGTTCTAGGGGACTGATAACCACAGCAGTTGAGTCCCATAGTGCTCAGAGCCATTTCAACCATTTTTGAATAATAATAATAATAATAATAATAATGATGATGATGATGATGATACTGTTGGCAGCGTTTGGGAGTACTAGCTAATATCTGACTGCACTCAGGGGCAGCTGACTCATAAAGGTTGGGAACCACCTAACTGTAGCAACTGCTTTGTGTCTTGCAGCTGAACAGTAAGATGAAGGGATTAAAGAAGGTGTGATTGATGTGCGAAATGTCAGAAAGAGGGTAGATGGCACACTGGTGAAAACCGATTTCTTTGTTCTTACATTCAGTAGAACGATGCTCCCAGAGCCTACATTATGTGATCAAAAGTATCCGGACACCCCCAGAAACATACGTTTTTCATATTAGGTGAATTGTACTGCCACGTACTCCATATCACCGACCGCAGTAGTCATTAGACATCGTGAGAGAGCAGAATGAGATGCTCCGCGGAACTCACGGTGTTCGAACGCGGTCAGGTGATAGGGTGTCATTTGTTTCACATGTCTGTTCCCGAGTTTTCCACACTCCGTCCTCGTCTCTTGACTGACGACAGCTGAAGAGGGTCGTAATGTGTAATACGCAGACATCCATCCAGACCATCACACAGGAATTCCAAACTGCATCAGGATCCACTGCAAGTACTATGACAGTTAGGTGCGAGGTGAGAAAACTTGGATTTTGTGGTCGAGCGGCTGCTCATAAGCCACACATCACGTCGGTAAATGCCAAACGACGCTTCGCTTCGTGTAAAGAGCGTAAACATTGGACGATTGAACAGTGGAAAAACGTTGTGTGGAGTGGCGAATCACGGTACACAACATGGCGATCTGATGGGAGGGTGTGGGTATGGCGAATGCCCGATGAACGTCATCTGCCAGCGTGTGTAGTGCCAACAGTAAAATTCGGAGGCGGTGGTGTTATGGTGTGGTCGGGCTTTTCATTGAGGCGGCTTGCACGCCTTGTTTTCCGTGGCACTATCAAAGCACAGGCCTGCATTGATGCTTTAACCACCTTCTTGCTTCCCATTGTTGAAGAGCAATTCGGGGATGGCGACTGCATCTTTCAAGACGATCGAGCACCTGTTCATAATGCACGGCCTGTGGCGTAGTGGTTACATGACAATAACATCCCTGTAATGGACTGGCCTGCACAGAATCCTGACCTGAATCCTAAAGAACACCTTTGGGATGTTTTGGAACGCCGACTTCGTGCCAGGCCTCACCGACCGACATCGATACCTCTCCTCAGTGCAGCACTCCGTGTAGAATGGTCTGGCAATCCCCAAGAAACCTTTCAGCACCTGACTGATCGTATGCCTCCGAGAGTGGAATCTGTCATCAAGACTAAGGGTGGAGCAACACCATATTGAATTCCAGCATTACCGATGAAGGGCGCCACGAACTTGTAAGTCATTTTCATCCAGGTGTCCGGATACTGTTCATCACATAGTCTATCGACGCGGGTTTCATTCGCTTAAACCTGAGGCCTTACATTCCCAACCAACACACTGTGATAAATGATAGTGCTTGGAGCACACCACTCTAGCGGAAACTGTGATAAAGCGCACTACAAAAGACTCGTTTATTCCTCTCCTCCAAAGTATGCTAACTGCTCTTGGGAACCGTCTGTCCGGAATAGAGAGCTCAGGACAGCGAATGGTGAGAGTAGAAAGGTCTCTTTTCCACTACTTCGATTCAGCTCTTAAAAAGCCTGTTCAGATAGCAAATGCATCAACAGATACAGAGATTCTTAGTGGTAGCACTCATATCAGCGTTTGCAAATGCAGTTGAAACGGTGCTATCATTACGAAGCCCATAGCCATTACCAAGACATCAGAAAAGGCCACGGTTGGTCAATGTAACTATCAAATTCTTTGTGTTGTACTGAAATGTTTCACAATGCATTTAATTAAGAATGTGTGTTATTGAACGTGTCAAGGATTTACAAATAAATACTAATGATTTGAAAGAGCAAGAATATTGTAGCGTCTTATACTGAAACAAAAAAAAAGAGCGTTGATAACACTAGAATTGTTAGTTCCACGTAGGATATTTCCTTTCTGTACATATACGAACATTTCGGTAGTAAGGGATATGTAACATTATACTATGCACGTTGTTATTCAGTATAAAATCATTCACGGTCTTCTACAGGCAGCTGAAGACGATATAAGTGTTCACGACGCGGGCTAAAATTACTTCACGTTGTAGCGTTAACGATCTACACTAACAAAAGATCCTACGTCGCGCAGTCAGCTACCAGTAAGCCTCCCACTTTCGTAATGTATTTCGCAAGTTCATGACAAGACAATACAAGACTAATGTGTGCCAGCTCATCAGTTCATACGGAACGGAATCTTGGCTAGCTTGCTGTCCCTTGGCATACAGGAAAATGTTGAGAAGATCCCCTTACTTCTTTGATTCGCTTAGCTACTAAGGATTTTCTAAAGAATATCTATATTTGAAAAATATGTCTATTAATACAAATAACTCAATATAGGTAAGTAGTCACTACGCTCAGCTATTTATCAAGCACTTCCATTTCTTTACTAAGCTTGAGAGATCACTTAAATTTTATGTCACTGAGCTGATTGTTTCAAGTTACATAATTTCTCCTAAATTTTAATAAATGTAATCTTAAGCTATCGAAACAGTTTTAAAAAGCTAATTGTATAAATTTGGCAGTATAATAGTCACTCTACACACCGATTTGTTCCTGGTCTCCATACTTGCTATCAAGTACTTCATACTTACAGCATCTAACCACTCGGTAATCTGTTTCACATTCTCATCACCGTTGACATTTCCATTATTCCCATATACTGCTCCTTTAAGCGACAAGTAAACTATCCCGGAGTGCCTCGGTTCATGTCCCATTAACTGTCTAAAGTTCTTTACGTGGCTTAAGCAAAGTCGCCTCCGCGGCTGCTAGCGATGTCTGATGTGGCGATGGAAGTCAGCAAAACGAAAGCTGTAGTCTTAAATATCGCGTTTAAGAAAGCACTCTCGCAGGAGGATCGCACAGACATGCGATCGTTTGACCATCGCACAGAATCCCGTATGGAGGACATAGAAATAAGCATTCCTGGCGCTGAAAGGAAGCTGGAAGAGTTTTAAAAACCGTTCGCCAAGTGTGGGCTGAATCCCAGTTCGGTTTTACGGAGAATGATCTACGGTATTGTCATCTTACTTATATTGCATTTATGGCTAATCTCCTGCCCAGCGAGAAGTCACAGGAGACTGGAAAAAAGGGAAGGTGGCTGCTACAGAGAGGAAAGGTAAAAGAGCAGACACGCAAAATTTAATATCCATATGTATGACGATAGTAACTGCTTTCGAAAGAACAGATACCATTGATGGCCGTGCAGCTTTTCTAGAATAAATGATAATTAATTGAAACCCTCAGCTGCCGACAGGTGTTGTTGATATACCTCGATGGGCACAGCAAAAAATGTGTGCCCCCACTGGGACTCGAACACGGGATCTCCTGCTTACATGGCAGACGCTCTGTCCATCTGAGCCACCGAGGACACAGATGAATAGCGCGACCGCAGGGACTTATCCCTTGTACGCTTCCCGTGAGATCCACATTCCCAACTGTCCACAAACTACATACGTAATGTACCTTACGGATATTTGCCCATCCACTCATTTCTCGCGCACACTAAGGTGACGATTCCCGTAAGAGTTATGGCAACATATGCGCATTCGCACAGACGGAGGTCAATGGCTGGGTAGCCTTTAACTATCTATGAAGACAGTAACTGTTCTCGAAAGAACAGGTACCATTGATGACCGTGCAGCTTCTCTAGAAGTTTTTTCGAGAGCAGTTAATATCTTCATATATAGTTAAAGGCTACCCAGTCATTGATCTTCGGCTGTGCGAATGCGAACAGGTTGCCGGAACTCTTACGGGAATCGTCACCTCTGTGTGCGCGAGTAATGAGTGGATGGGCAAATATCTAGAAGGTACATTACGTATGTATTTTGTGGACAGTTGGGAATGTGGGTCTCGCGGGAAGCGTGCAAGGGATAAGTCCCTGCAGTCGTACTGTTTATCTGTGTCCTTGGTGGCTCAGATGGATAGAGCGTCTGCAATGTAAGCAGAAGATCCCGGGCTCGAGTCTCAGTCGCGGCACACATTTTCAGCTCTCCCCATCGAGGTATATCAACAACACCTGTCGGCAGCTGAGGGTTTGAATTAATTATCATTTAATATCCATATTCTAAAAAATTCTTTAAGATATTTGCAATGAGAATATAATAAATATCGTTGAGCGAGAAAAACTTCTGTCCACATAGCAGCTCAGATTTAAAAAGCATCACTGAAGCGAAACTCATATTGTCCTTTTCTCGCACGATGTCCTGCGAACTATGGATGAATGGCCACAGACAGATTCCAAATTCTAATTTCGAAAAACCGTTTGACACAGTGCCCCACAGGGGACTTTTAAAGAAGGATCGAGCATACCCGATAGGTATCTAGATATGTGAGTTGCTCGAAGGCTTCTTAAGTGAAAAAAAACCAGTACGTTGTCCTCGTCGGCGAGCGTTCATCAGAGACAAAGATGTCGTCAGGAGTGTCTCAGAGAAGGGGTAACAGGACCGCTCGTCTATATATGATACATAAACGAACTGAAGGTTAGGGTGAGCAGCAGTCTGCGATTGTTAGCCGATGGCGCTGTAGTATATAGGGAAGTATCGTTATAGAATTAGTGCAGGAGGATACAAGATGACTTATTCAAAATTTGTAGTTGATGTGATGAATGGCAGCTTGATATTAATGTAGAAAAATTTAAGTTATGTCGGATGAGTAGAGAAACATTCCAGAACGTTCAAATATATCACTGTTAGTGTGCTGGTTGACACAGTCACGACTATGAAATATGTAAGCTTAACACCGTAAAGCAATACGAAACGGAAGGAACGCGTAAGGGTCGTAATAGGGACGGCGAATGGTCGACTTCGTCTTATTGGGACTGTTTTAGGAAAATGCAGCTCGTCTACGAAGGGGATCGCGTATAGAACACTTGGGCGGTCCATTCGTGAGTAATGCTCGTGTATTTGGGGTCCCCACCAGGTCGGATTAAGGGAGGACATTGAAGCAATACAGAAACGCGTTGCTAGATGTGTTACCGGCAGGTTCGATCAATACGCAAATGTTGCGGTTATGCTTCGTGATTTCAAATGTCGACGTTCTTTTCGCGATCTGTCGAGAAGGATTAGACAATACGCAATTGTAGCTGACTGCCGAGCGGTTCTACTGCCGCCCACATACACTTCGCATAAGACCCCAGAAGACAAGATAAGAGAAGTTAGGCCTCTTACGCAGTCTTATAGGCAGTCGTATTTCCCTCGCTCCGTTTGCGAGGGGAATACACAAATGGATGTGACTAGTTGGCGGTACATGATTCTCCCCGTCATACACCATATGGTCGCTTACGGAGTGCGTATGTAGATGTAGTACAGATGTGCGACACTGAAGTCAAATCACGTGAATTACTGCTCCGCAGAATGACTCAGAAACGTGTATTAGCGGACCACGACTAATTCTCTGCTCTGCTACAGTATTAAAATCAATATAAAATAGAGTCATCGGCCTGGGTTGAATCCACGAGACGTGTTTAAAATAGTCAATACCCTTATGACACCAATAAATACCCCTGTCCACCTAAATACTTTCAGCAAGACTCCTATACTTGACCATTTGATCGAAACATGAGCATCGATAACAGTCCGTACATCGCCTCCTATTGGCTACTGATACTTCAGCCGTTAGTCGCTGCAGCAGCAAGGCAGGGATACAATTCTAGGTCAGCTGGCCAAAGACACAGGGATATAACACAATTCAAGTACAAGACACAAAGAAATTAATGAGATTAGTTACTAGAGGGCATTGATTTAAATCAGTGGAGAAAGTATGATATTTCTGCCGGATCGGGATTCAGACCCGGGTCTCCTGCGTACGAGGCAGATGCGCTGACAACTACGCCATCCAGACACCGCGGTCATGGCATCTGCACGGCCTACCCCAGCACACCTGTCAGACCCAAATTCTCAACTTATCGACGCCGCAGTGGCTAGCACGCTGGACTCGCATTCGGGAGGACTACGGTTCAACCCCGCGTCCGGGCATCCTGGTTTAAGTTTTCCGTGATTTCCCGAAATCGCTGTAGGCAAAGTCCTTTGTCCTTTGTCCTTTGAAAGGACACGGCCGACTTCCTTCCCCGTCCTTCCTAAATCCGATGACATCTCTGTCTGGTCTTCTCCCCGAAATAACCTAACCCAACCCAACCAACCTTATCGACGTACAGTGAAAGGTCTCTGTTGGATTCCTTTCACGTTGTCATTTACGGCATAAATTCCTCTTCTAAATTTACTGTGGTGTTTCTGACTATCTTGGAGGAGACTGAGCAGTGAAACGTGTTACTTTTACACATAAACAAGAACGATCTGTCACACTACTACACTTTAAAACACAGTTTATATGTAATTCATGTCACACAGTCTCATACGGAACCTACATCCGCTTTCTTTTATATACTTTATATGATAAGATACTGTCATCCCCCTTCCCTTCTGTGTGAGAGGATGAATGAGCAAATGTATTTCTAGTTGCATGCTGAATGGTAGCAGACAAGCCTGTCTGCTAGAGAACAGTAGGACCAACGTCGGAACAGGTAGCTACGCTTTCTAAAAGCAGAGAGGTTTCTATTCTTAGTGTGGTCCTGTCCGTCCCTTGTCATGCTGGTATTGGAAGCTGCCTCTCTGGTCACTTCCGTTTTGTATACGGAAGCACCCTTTGTAGGAGCCCAGGTCAGTCTGTCCGAGGCGAGCGTCTGAAGTGGTAAGATCTCCGGCTAAGCGCGTCTCTGCTAAGTCCGTAGGACGATGGATTTCTTAAGTTCAGCCTAACTGAAAATTTAATCACCTTTATTTGAGGTTTAGCTCTAAAATACCTAATGTTATCTTAAATTGCAACGCAGTGTAATTCGAGTGTGAAGTTCAGAATATCTTCCGGTAGTTGCTTTGTCACTACCTTGTGAGTAAAGTGGAACCACGTGTTGAGGATCTGTAACTCTAACTAAGATCATGAATTTTAAATGCTAATGTGCGTGAGATTATAACGTCTCGTCTTGACAATATTTTTCAATATAGCAAATTTTCTTTATGTTCAACCCACGTGGGGTGTACTTTGTGAGACAAGTACCACGTGCTTATACAATTGTTTTACCCATCAGGTTAATAGTAAGACGATAGTAACCAGGTCGAGGTTTTTCTTTTGTAAATTGCGTTTCGAAGTAATTTATTTTAATCATCGAAATTATTGTGGAGTTACACTCTTTGTGTAAATCAAGTTGGCCACGTGAAGCATGTGGTGTAAGCATCAAAGTAGCCCTCAGCTATTCTTTTCGGGAAGATTTCACAGAGTTAGTACGAATTTAATATACCAGTGTGTGGTAATTTCATGACGGACAGGAGTACGCTACGAACGTAACTTCTTTGGGTGAAAACTGAATCGGTTGGTTGTGGTTAATTTCCTCTTGGATATGTTTCAACGTTCTTTGTGTGTTATTTTATGAATGCAGTGTTGTATGTAGTTTCCCAATCTTAGCTCCCTATTTGATGTGTTCCGTAAGATTACAAACTCACATTTTCACAATCCTAAATATAGCACCAGTTTAGTTATGAATCAAGTTTGATATGCTGAAATTTTAACGGAACAATGATCAATGTTAAAATAAATGTCCAAATATAAACTGATTTATTTCTTTTTATTTAAATTGTCTTTTTATATATATATCACCGGTTATCGTAAGATGAGTACTAGAAGATTATAATTAATTTTAGTCTGGTTGGGAATTTGATAAGCTAGACTGGATACCTGGTGAAACAGTTGCGCAGTAATGCAAGTTTAACTTCCTCAGAAAGCTCACAGCTTTTAACCCGCTTTTATGATCTTGAATATCAGCACCGCTTTCAGAACAAATTAATGCAACAACATTACAACTGTTGACGTAGCGTCCCTTGCCCATTATCCTCAGTACTCACGGCATTTCGCCTCTTCCTATAACACTTCCAGCGTTCTGTGCATCTGCAGTGAGCAACTGGTCGTCCTCATCTTAGTTATATATGTGACACCTGTCATTTCAGACAAGTGGAATATCCTGGTTCCAGTTAAACCTCGTCCACTCCTAGTTATCAGCACCACCTCCGGCTAACTACTGATTCCACAACCCAATCTGAGGCCACTCCCTACTGGGTGTGTGGAGGCTACCCGAACATCAACACTTGTTCACAAATCGATCGACGCCTGTGCACGGGAACGCCTTTTCGGGTTCTTGTAAGCTTCCTGTGTTTGAAAAGTAACTTGCTCAGTCACTAACGGTGACCGACAGAGAAACATTTCAGAACGTCACCTCCATCCCAGAAGGCGCACAGTTACACCATAAGCTGGCGAGGGCCGTTCACCAATTTGCTTCTAATTTCTCTAGGCCCAAGCAGCTCCACGAAATTATTTTTGAGATTTAGCCCTTTCAGTCAGTCAGCCTTAGGCCGGAATTAAGGCACTTTCGTTGGCCATTGTATCTGGCGATATTTGCATGTCTCAGCAAAATGCTGGTTTCTGCCAGTAGTTCTCTAAAGTTTATTTCCAGCCGGTGCTAAGACAGTGTCTCACGTCATGGAAAACTGACTCGCCCTTAAGCCAGTCTAGCCAGTCTAGCTAGACCACAATCCACTTAGAAGTGCCAAGGTTGGATCCTTGTCTACAAACTGGACGAAGCCTCCTTCCCTAGACAATGGAAACTGTCTTCGCCCTACACAGCAGCCAAGAACGAGGTCCACAGATACGACCAGTAAATGGTGTGTTACAACTGTGCACACCACCGAGCGCGATGTAGTCCCAGCGCTGATGAAACGCTGCGAGATGTGGGTTGTAGTTGAGCGGTTACGGATGAAAGAGGCTGCCCACCAGTTTTAGAGACTCGTGGAGTCTTTTCCACAGCTCGTCGTCACCTTCATTATGCTGCATGCGGGTGTTACAACATTCTAAGAAAGGGTCTATCATTCATTTGCTTGGCTGTACTTAATATTAGCGAAAGCTGAGTGCTGCATGTAGCCATTCAACCAACAACAGCCGAAACCCGATTTCAAAAAATGGTTCAAATGGCTCTGAGCACTATGGGACTTAACATCTATGGTCATCAGTCCCCTAGAACTTAGAACTACTTAAACCTAACTAACCTAAGGACGTCACACAACACCCATCCATCACGAGGCAGAGAAAATCCCTGACCCCGCCGGGAATCGAACCCGGGAACCCGGGCGTGGGAAGCGAGAACGCTACCGCACGACCACGAGATGCGAAGCCGGCCGCGGTGGTCTAGCGGTTCTGGCGCTGCAGCCCGGAACCGCGGTACTGCTACGGTCGCAGGTTCGAATCCTGCCTCGGGCATGGGTGTGTGTGATGTCCTTAGGTTAGTTAGGTTTAAGTAGTTCTAAGTTCTAGGGGACTTATGACCTAAGAAGTTGAGTCCCATAGTGCTCAGAGCCATTTGAACCATTTGAACGAGATGCGAAACCCTATTTCACAGGTCAATAAAATGAAACACAAAATTATAATTTATTTATTGTTTTTATCCTATTTCAGTGTCTAGATTTAAAATAAGACGTGAAACTAGTATTATTGGAAAATGGCGCCCTCGTGTAATCAACATCCTGAGGTACTCGAATTTCGAATTTTCAATCGACTCTGTCGAGGATAGCTATGAGTGTGCAGGTTATAGCTTGGCAAATATTCTGCTTCTTCAGCGTCCTTGGAGGACTGGTGTAAACAATGGCTTTTAGATATCACCATAAAAAAGCCGGAAAGGGCTAAATCGGGCGAGTGCGCCACCCAAAAAAAGGTCGTTCCTGACGATCAAACACCTCGAGAACTTTTCTCGCAAAATATACTTCACAGTTCGCGCTGTGTGCCCTGTAGTTCACATTGCTGAACACGTACATGTAAGACAACAGTTTATGAGTAATAAATAAATAAATAATAATAAACAACCGAAAACCAATGTCAAGCCAGTACATGTGAACAGCCACCTGAAGATGATTCTGTCGTTTCGAAACCGATAACGGCGCTGTTTACGTAAATAAATAGCGTCAATACTAGCTGGTTCCTCTTTTCTTCTTTGCAAGAATCAACTCGTATGGCTAAAAAAAGTTCTCAATCTAGTTGATAAATCGTTGAGAATTCAGCTACTGCACGCTCCGTTTCTTCAAAAAACGAAAGTTTAATGATTCCTGCTTTCGATACTGCGTTTCAAAAATTTGCAAGTGCTGAATGAAGGGGTCTCTTGTGAAGTTCTTTCCTGCTGTTTATCACTGTGGTAGCCCATGTTACGTTTACTCACGTGCAGACAGATGAATGTCTTACTCGTCAGTAAAGAACGCCAGCGCGTCGTGAGGCAACTGTGCAAGTAAATTTTCACATGCATTTTACCGAGTAATAATAACGGATGCACTGAGGTGTCGCACCTGAACCATTGTATATATGGATGGAAAAATGAAGGTCATCGTGAAAAATACGTCTCACAGAACGATCAGATAGTTGAACAACAGCTGTCTGAACGCGTGCGTAGTGCTTGAGAAGTAACAAGTTTCTCACGGGACACGAGTGTCCAAATAATCAGGCATTGGAAAATTTAGGTGCTACAAGCAGGTCAAGATGTGTTTTTCTGCTGCAAAAAACATCGATAGAAATACATTTTGGGTCAGAAGCGAACCGGACAAAGCCTGCAGTACGAAATCACGTGTAATATGGCACTTGTGAGCTGAAAATATGAGGATAGAGACCAACCGAAAAGAAGAAAGACGCATGAAACTTCCTGGCAGATTAAAACTGTGTGCCGGACCGAGTTAGAGTCTCGGTCCATCACACAATTTTAATCTACCAGGAAGTTTCATATCAGCGTACACTCCGCAGCAGAGTGAAACTCTCATTCTAAGAAAGACGTAGTCTGCAGCAATGACTCCAAGTATCCGAAATCGACAAAAGACGAAACGGACGTAAAACTGACACATTGCACTGTATACATACAGCGAATTTTAGTATAAATTTACGAAGTTATGCTACCTGTACTGATATAGCAAACGAATCCATTTTCTCCTCTATAATTACGGTAATGCTGGTAACATAGTTATTGTGGTCCATCTGTGTAGCTGATTGATCAGCGTACAAGAATGGATTGCGGAGGACCAGGTTTCGATTCCCGGTATTCCTTGTGGGAGGCCTGGATCGGGGTCAACTCAGCGTCGTGATGACAACTAAGGAGCTGCCTACATGCCAAACAGCGGATTCATGGTCTGTGTCCTCAGCTCGTGGTCTCGCGGTCGCGTTCTCGCTTTCCGAGCACGGGTTCCCGGGTTCGATTCCCGGCGGGGTAAGGGATTTTAACCTGCCTCGAGCTGACTGGGTGTTTGCGTTGTCCTCATCATTTCATCCTCATTCATGAAAGTGGCGAGATTGGACTGAGCAACAATTGGGAATTTGTACGGGCACTAATATCCGCGTATCATCCAACGCCGATAACGGCCGTGAGAGGGGTGTGCTGATCCCGCACCCCCCATATAGTATTGCAATGACGCCGTTGTCTGAGGATAACACGGCGGTCGGTCGCCCCCACTTCAGTCGTCTGTGGCCATAGAGTGGGACCTTTTATTAACAGAATGTGTGTGTGTGTGTGTGTGTGTGTGTGTGAGAGAGAGAGAGAGAGAGAGAGAGAGAGAGAGAGAGAGAGAGAAGGGGAGAGAGATCGTAGATAACAGACAAAACTGACTGTTGGCAACACCAGTAATGCTATCATGAGAGATTCTTTAAAGAATAAAATTCCAATGTATGAAACAGCTTCAAAATTCTGATTACTTAACAAACTAGTTAGTGTGTTTAATATTTCACGTTAAACTTGTAAAATCCTAATTATGTCAGCTTCATTAGTTGCGGATTATTCACTCAGAGACTAATTAAAAAGTCCAAATGAGTATAGTTTGGGTTATTTGCGTTCCGTTTTAAGAAAAGCTTGTATTTCATGCATCTCAGTCTTTATGATGTCATATTTCCCAAACTATATGTCGTACATCGATATAGTTTTGCAAGTACATTCAGTGCCAATCGCGGATACTGTCTACAAATTTTAATGAAAATAGTTAGCAGTAAAGAAGTAGTAAATTAAAATTCCGTACCTGGTACTAAAATTTTATTGCGTAAACGGCAAAATGTAGTAAGCAGTAAAAGTTCTTCCTTTTATTATTTTTGGTGGATATCAGCAAGAAAAAGTTAGGAAATTGATTGAAAGTATGTGTTAAGTCCGTCAGAATTCGGTAAGTGTTGCCATTCTTAAATACTAGATGAATATTCAGTGTGGTTATAGTTAAACTCCCGCTTCTTGAAAGGTCACTCATCAAAGACTACGTATCGCAGGGCGGTCAAATATCGTGCAAACATATGAGACTATGTGAGAAAGAAAAATAGCGAATAAACCACTGAAAGAAGCGCATTTTCATTTCTCCACCAGAGGGTAACTTTTGTCAACTGCGTACCACGCTTACTTAACAGGTTACAAACTTTGCTCAGTGTGACGACTATTTGCATTTACGACAGCGTCGAGCCGCACCACAGATTCCATTTCACAGTTGTTCGCAGCACTTTTCGAAAAGTGTACCGTGGCACGTTCAGCTGTTCTGTCAAAGCTCGTGCACTACTTGAAGATTGCACATAGGATCCAGCACTATCAGAAAGGCAGCATGAACTACTTAAACAATTTGTGACGCAGTTGGTCGATAGCCTCTCCCAGGAGCAATTCTCAAATCGCTAGTTAATTCGAACTTCCGATTCATGTTCTTGAACCTCTGTGCGTAAAGAGGATCTGTAGGAATTCTTTCAGTGCGTCGATACTCGCGAAGGCCATCAGCACTGTTGCTGTTGTTCTGGTAAAAGAGTTTTAGAGTCATTAGAGTCAAAGCGCTGCTCACTTTGTCCAGACCCATGCTGATTGTCTGCAACTGTAATGCACACTGGTGTTTATGTTTCAACCCTGCTTAGTCGTACCAGTACCAACGCCTAAAACCGTGTCATGATATTAACGCTGTTACCACCATAAACCATGCAGCACACAATCTGAACGGCGTTCCTATAAAGTTGAGTTCCCATACGGTAAATTGATTTTTGTCTACGTTGGCTCAAGTAGCGACAGTTCAATTACAGTAGTATCCAGAATGAGATTTTCACTCTGCAGCGGAGTGTGCGCTGATATGAAACTTCCTGGCAGATTAAAACTGTGTGCCCGACCGAGACTCGAACTCGGGACCTTTGCCTTTCGCGGGCAAGTGCTCTACAGTAGTAGTTTTGTTAATTTGTGCGCTATGTGCTATGCTGCATTAAGATCTACAAGGTTGTCCAATGATCGTGACCGGGCCAAATATCTCACGAAAAAGCGTCAAACGAAAAAACTACAAACAACGAAACTTGTCTTGCTTGAAGTGGGAAACCAGATGGCGATATGGTTGGCCCGCTAGATGACGCTGCCATAGGTCAAACGGATATCAACTGCGTTTTTTTTAAATAGGAAACCCCATTTTTATTACATATTCGTGTAGTACGTATAGAACTATGAATGTTTTAGTTGGACCATTTTTTTCGCTTTGTGATTGATCGCCCTGTAATACTCACAAACATATGGCTCACAATTTTAGACGAACAGTTGGTAACGGGTAGGTTTTTTAAATTAAAATATAGAACGTAGGTACATTTGAACATTTTATTTCGGTTGTTCCAATGTGATACATGTACCTTTGTGAACTTATCATTTCTGAGAACGCATGCTGTTACAGCTTGATTACCAGTAAATACCACATTAATGCAATAAATGCTCAAAATGATGTCCGTCACCCTCAGAACATTTGGCAATACGTGTTAAGACATTCCTCTAAACAGCGAGTAGTTCGCCTTCCAAAAAATTCGCACATCCATTGACAATGCGCTGACGCATGTTGTCAGGTGTTGTCGGTGGATCACGACAGAAAATATCCTTCAACTTTCCCCACAGAAAGAAATCCGGGGACGACACATCCGGTGAACGTGCGGGACATGGTATGGTGCTTCGACGACCATTCCACCTATCATGAAATATGCTATTCAATACCGCTTCAACCGCACGCGAACTATGTGCCGGACATCCATCATGGTGGAAGTACATCGCCATTCTGTGATGCAGTGAAACATCTTGTAATAACATCGGTAGAACGTTACGTAGGAAATCAGCATACATTGTATCATTTAGATTGCCATAGATAAAATGGGGGCCAATTATCCTTCCTCCCATAATGCCGCACCATACATTAACCCGTCAAGGTCGCTGACGTTCCACTTGTCGCAGCCATCGTGGCTTTTCCGTTGCCCAGTAGTGCATATTATGCCGGTTTACGTTACCGCTGTTGGTGAATGACGCTTCTCCACTCAATAGAACGCGTGCAAAATATCTGTCATCGTCCCGTAATTTCTGTTGTGCCCAGTGGCAGAATTGTACACGACGTTCAAAGTCGTCGCCATGCAATTCCAGGTGCATAGAAATATGGTACGGGTGCAATCAATGTTGACGTAGCATTCTCAACAACGACGTTTTTTAGATTGACGATTCTCGCGGAATTTGTCTGCTACTGATGTGCGGATTAGCCGTGACAGCAGCTAAAACACCTACTTGGACATCATAATTTGTTGCAGGTCGTGGTTGATGTTTCACATGTGGCTGAACACTTCCTGTTTCTTTAAATAACGTAACTATCCGGCGAACGGTTCGGACGCTTGGATGATGTCGTCCAGGATACCGAGCGGCATACATAGCACAGGTCCTTTGGGCATTTTGATCACAATAGCCATACATCAACACGATATCGACATTTTCCGCAATTGGTAAACGGTCCATTTTAACACGGGTAATGTATCACGAAGCTTATACCGTCCGGACTGGCGGAATGTTACGTAATCCCACGTACTTATACGTTTGTGAGTATTACAGCGCCATCTATCACAAAACGAAAAGAGTGGTCCAACTAAAACATTCATATTTCTTTACTTACTACACGAATATGTAATAAAAATGTGGGTTCCTATTTAAAAATACGCAGTTGATATCCGTTTGACCTAAGGCAGCGCCATCTAGCGGGCCAACCATATCGCCATTTGGTTTCCCCCTTCAAGCTAGACGAGTTTCGTTCTTTGTAGTTTTTTCGTTTGATGCTTATTTCGTGAGATATTTCGCCCGGTCACTATCAATGGACCACCCTGTATACACAGTTTGTGACTTCCATAGCTGACTTACTGTGTTAAATCTTTCATGTAAGATTATGACATACACTTAATACATTGTGACGTAATTTTATATTTTTTGATTAGATAGAATCAAATTTTTGGTGTCTCTGGAAGCCATTAGGTAGGGAACCTGCAAGTACAAGTGCGTGACTGCTTTAGTGTTCAGTTATACAGATGTGTGTTAAACACAGTCGGGCTTGGCCAGCACTTGGGTGGGCGACCATCCGGGTCCGCCAGTGGCAAGAAGGGTGCACTCAGCCCTTATGAGAACAATTGAAGAGCTACTTGTCTGAGAAGTAGCGGGTCCTGTCGCGAAAACTGACAACGGCCGGGAGAGCGGTATGCTGACCACATGCTCCTCCATATCCATATCCAGTGAATCGTATCGGCTCAGGATGACACGGTGGTCGGTCGAGCCACTGGCCCTTCTGAGACCTTTTCGGGTGGCGTGTTGTTGAATATACAGGGTGGTCCATTGTTAGTGACTGAGCCAAATATCTCACGAAATACGCGTCAAATGAAAAAACTACAAAGAACGAAACTCGTCTAGCTTGAAGGGGGACACCAGATTGAGCTATGGTTGGCCCGCTAGATGGCGCTGCCTTAGGTCAAACGGATATCAACTGCGTTTTTTTAATAGGAACCCACATTTTTATTACATATTCGTGTAGTAAGTAAAGAAATATGAATGTTTTAGTTGGACCACTTTTTTCGCTTTCTGATAGATGGCGCTGTATTAGTCATAAACGTATAAGAACGTGGTATCACCTAACATTCCGCCAGTGCGTACGGTAGTTGCTTCGTGATAAATTACCCGTGTTAAAATGGACCGTTTACCAATTGCGGAAAAGCCCGATATCGTGTTCATGTATGGCTATTGTGATCAAAATGCCCGACGGGCGTGTGCTATGTATGCCGCTCGGTATCCTGGATGACATCATCTAAGTGTCCGGACCGTTCGCCGGATAGTTACGTTATTTAAGGAAACAGGAAGTGTTCAGAAACATGTGAAACGTCATCCACGACCTGCAACAAATGATGATGTCCAAATAGGTGTTTTAGCTGCTGTCGCGGCTAATCCGCACATCAGTAGCAGACAAATTGCGCGAGAATCGGGAATCTCAAAAACGTCGGTGTACAGTTCTGCCACTGGGCACAACAGAAATTACGGGACGATGACAGGTTCCTTGCACGCGTTCTATTTAGCGACGAAGCGTCATTCACCAACAGCGATAACGCAAATCGGCATAATATACACTACTGGGCAACGGAAAATGCACGATGGCTGCGACTAGTGGTGCATCAGCGACCTTGGCGGGTTAATGTATGGTGCGGCATTATGGGAGGAAGGATAATTGGCCCCCATTTTATCGATTTCCTACGTAATGTTCTACTGATGTTACTACAACATGTTTCACTGCATGACAGAATGGCGATGTACTTCCAACATGATGGATGTCCGGCACATAGCTCGCGTGCGGTTGAAGCGGTATTGAACAGCATATTTCATGACAGGTGGATTGGTCGTCGAAGCACCATACCATGGCCCGCACGTTCACCGGATCTGATTTCCCCGGATTTCTTTCTGTGGGGAAAGTGGAAGGATATTTACTATCTTGATCCACCGACAACGCCCGACAACATGCGTCAGCGCATTGTCAATGCATGTGCGAACATTACGGAAGGCGAACTACTCGCTGTTGAGAGGAATGTCGTTACACATATTGTCAAATGCATTGAGTTTGACGGACATCATTTTGAGCATTTATTGGATTAATGTGATATTTACAGGTAATGATGCTCAGAAACGATAAGTTCACAAAGGTGCATGTATCACATTGGAACAACTGAAATAAAATATTCAAACGTATCTACGTTCTGTAATTTAATTAAAAAAAACTACCTGTTACCAACTGTTTGTCTAGAATTGTGAGGGCGACCGAAGTGGCCGTGCGGTTCCAGGCGCTGCAGTCTGGAACCGCGAGACCGCTACGGTCGCAGGTTCGAATCCTGCCTCGGGCATGGATGTATGTCATGTCCTTAGGTTAGTTAGGTTAAACTAGTTCTAAGTTCTAGGGGACTAATGATCTCAGAGGTTGAGTCCCATAGTGCTCAGAGCCATTTGAACCATCTAAAATTGTGAGCCATATGTTTGTGACTATTACAGCGCCATCTATCACAAATCGAAAAAAGTGGTCGAACTAAAACATTCATATTTCTTTACGTATGTAATAAAAAATAGGGGTTCCTATTTTTAAAAAAACGCAGTTGATATCCGTTTGAGCTATGGCAGCGCCATCTGGTTTCCCCCTTCAAGCTAGACGAGTTTCGTTCATTGTAGTTATTTCGTTTGACGCTTATTTCGTGAGATTTTTGGCCCGGTGACGATCAATGGACCACCCTGTAGATGAGTACTGTGTTAACTAGGGTTGGCTGAAAGGTCCTGAGACTACAGGTCAAGAACATAGAACTCAAATTGGTGGCCACTGGCAAAGACTAAGTCCTAAACACGTTCTCTATGCAGCTCGTCAAGGGCCCACATTTGCTTTGTAGGCAAGTTGCCAGTAATTGTCCCTGCACATGAGCACAACCAGGCTTTGTGATAGGCGCCAACACGGGAACCAGAGTTGCTCCCGATCCCCAAACTTGGGGGCTCTTCCGCGAATCCGGCAGTGGCCACTACACCACAGCACGCTGCCGGCCCAAGTACTGGTAGAATACGGGGTGCGCTCCTGGCCACTCGATGGTAGCCTGTTCGCTGCTTGCCCTTCCCGGAACCGGAGTCACCTCGCCCTCCCAGTCGGGTGTGACCCCCGCGCCGCACGTGCGCCGCTTTTGCATGGGCGATATTTCCCGGCCGACAGGCGGGTTGCCGTGGCTCACACAGCCAATGGCTCGCGGAGAGCGAGTCGGCAGCCGCCGACGAATAACTGGAGAAACTTCTCGCACAATTCTCGGCGCCGGAACTTTCCGTTTCTTTTCCCTGCCCCCAGCCCCCCATCCATCGCGGCGCCGTCTATCGCTACCCGCCCCCACCTCCGGCCCCGCTGACACCTGCTCTCCAACGGAGTTGGGCAGGGCGCGCATCCATTCAGTGCCCGCCCCCCTCCGCCCCCGCGCTCTATCCTCGGACGGCGTGACGAGCGATAAGTGGTGATGAATGCCGCGCCGCTGCGACGCTAATGTATATTTCAGTGAGTTTGGCTTTACGGCGGCCGACTTGCGCTCCTCTCTGCTCGTAAATAAACGAGCCGCCCCGACAGCCACGCCGCTCGCGCCGCTGCCGTGTTTGCGTAGCAGCCGCCGCCGCCATTTTATTACCGTAACCAGCGGCGTGGCGGCGCTATTGGCGCTTGCGCTCCGCTGTTTGGCTCTCTACCTGCGAGAACTATGCTCAGTGGTCAACAGTATTCATAATACTGTTATTTCATCGCTGTGGAAATAGAACTGCGTGTGAGTGAAGGGAAGACACATTATCTGGGATAAGTAAAAATTTCTAAGTGATTGATGTACGTTTGACTGAATGTGGTTTCACTTTCAGTACCATTGACCGCTTCAGGGACTAGAAACTCTTTCCAGTAGCAACAACAGAACGTACATGCAAATAAATGCCTGTCTCACAGCAGCAAACAACAACCATTCTAGCTGTGTATCAGTATCAAAAGGAAAATATCACTTAGCACTAACAGACTTAATTTCATATTTAACAATACTATCCTTCTTAGGCTCCAGTCCAGACACAAGAAAACCAGTATAAAAAGGGTTTGAACCTTGAAACACGGGGTGTTTGAAAAAGAACTCCCTAGATTAAGGTATAAATTTAATGGGGAAATTAATGAAAAATTATATCAATAAGTACATATCATGAAAGAGAATTCCTTCAAGTTTTCTTTAATGTTAGTAGACGTCAACGTGGCATCCATTTGTTGCTTTGCACACGTCGAGACGGTATTCCACTTCTCGCCATGTATTCACCAACGTTTCAGGTAAAACTGTCCCAACCACCGCGACGATTCTTTCCCGTAAATAATTGATGTCTCTGATATTTTTACTGTACACAACATATTTTATGTGGCCAAATAACACATTTCACTTTCTGTTGCGGAATACTCATTGTTACTGAGATGCTCTGCACCACTACACGCACGCCTGAACTGAACTGCAGGGGAGCCAAATTCGGATAGTTGATGAATCAAACATCACAAACTAGAATAGTGTATGTCACTTTGTGCAGATTCTACGACACATTAAAACTAGGTAGTTCTTTTTCAAACACACTGTACATTATTCTCTGCTTTACATTCAGTCTCATGGACTGTGCGGCTGATCCCGGTGGAGGTTCGAGTCCTCCCTCGGGCATGCGTGTGTGTGTTTGTCCTTAGGATAATTTAGGTTAAGTAGTGTGTAAGCTTAGGGACTGATGACCTTAGCAGTTAAGTCCCATAAGATTTCACACACATTTGAACATTTTACATTCAGTCTCTAACGTACACTATGTGATCAAAAGTATCCGGACACTTGGCTGAAAATGACTTAAAAGTTCGTGGCGTCCTCCATTGATAATGCTGGAATTCAATATGGTGTCTGCCCACCCGTAGCCTTGATGACAGCTTTCACTCTCGCAGGCATACATTCAGTCAGGTGCTGGAAGGTTTCTTGGCGAAATGGCAGCCCATTCTTCACGGAGTACTGCGTCGAGGAGAGATATCGATGTCAGCCGGTGAGGCCTGGCACGAGGTCGACGTTCCAAAGCCGGCCGCGGTGGTCTAGCGGCTCTAGGCGCTCAGTCCGGAACCGCGCGACTGCTACGGTCGCAGGTTCGAATCCTGCCTCGGGCATGGATGTGTGTGATGTCCTTAGGTTAGTTAGGTTTAAGTAGTTCTAAGTTCTAGGGGACTGATGACCACACAGATGTTAAGTCCCATAGTGCTCAGAGCCATTTGAACCATTTTTTCGACGTTCCAAAACATCCCAAAGATGTTCTGTAGGATTTAGGTCAGGGCTCTGTGCCGGCCAGTCCATTACAGGGATGTTGCTGTCGTGTAGCCATTCCACCAGAGGCTGTACATTACGAACAGATGCTCGATTGTGTTGAAAGATGCAATCGCCATCCCCCAATTGCTCTTCAACAGTAGGAAGCAAGAAGGTGCTTAAAACATCAACGTAGGCCTGTGCTGTGATAGTGCCACGCAAAACAACATGGAGTGCAAGTCCCCTCTATGAAAACCACGACCACACCACAACACCACCGCCTCCGAATTTTACTGTTGGCGCTACATACGGTGGCAGATGACATTTACCGGTCATTCGCTATAACCACACCCTGGACTCGCATTCGGGAGGATGATGGTTCAAACCCGCGTCCAGCCATGCTGATTTAGATTTCCCGTGATTTCGCTCAATCGCTTCAGGCAAATGCTGGGATGGTTCCTTTGACAGGGCACAGCCGACTTCCTTCCCTATCGTTCCGTAATACGATGGGGCCGATGACCTCGGTGTTTGTCCCCGTTTCCCAAATCAACCAACCAACCGAATTACGGTACTCCGTGAGAACTTGCCCTGATACTATTTTGACCAGATGGAATTAATGTTGTGGACGAACGAATACTGCTTGCCGAACGGACAGGGAAAGAGGACCTTTTGTTAATGAGGACTTCTTCATTGAACTTCTCCACAAAATCGTTATCGTAACCATTACGTAACTTCCCGAAAGCTGGGACTTCGTAATTGTCCATCTACATTTTGGGAATATAACCATTGTGAGTACTCGTCATTGTTGCTTGTTGAATGTGAACACTTTGTTTCTATATATCTACTATTTCAAAAATTTCACACAGTGAGTTGTATTTTTGACAGATCAACCAGAAGATGCGTCTATGCTTACGTGAAACCGATAGTTACGAATAAAGCACATTCATACAGCTATGTGGCTTTTGGAAACACCTCATCATTCTTGACTTTTTATTTGTTGTAATTTTATGATAATTTGAATGGTTATTGAGTGTTATTATTGTTATTCGTAATGTCTCTGAGCTGTGGTTCCCCTCCCCAGAAAGTTGTTTGTACAAGGGCATTGGTACGTAGAGCAAGCTTTGCTGTCCAGGACGGCGGCTGCGTGTTACCAGAACAGTCTCATGGAAATCAAAGGAGTATGCTGGAGTAATCTTTGACCTTCTGTGCATGACATGGATATGAACAGCAGAAAGGCTGGGACTGTTGATGACTAGCTACAGATATCAGTCAGGGGCAGCAACAGTTAGTGCACCTCCCGAATACTGTTACAAGTTGACGGTGCCCCAGACACCGTCAGTTTGACTCAGCAAGTTGGAGGTACAGGTGTCCAAATTTTTTCATCTGTGGTTGAAACGGCAGCAGCTCCCAGTGACCAAGAACAGGATTCCGGCAGGTAGCAGTTCCAAAGGCGGAGGTGATACTGGTGAAGAGTGTCAGTGCAAGACACGTTCAGCCACGTAACTGGTGTACTGCAACTTGATTCATAAGAAGGCTCTGAAGCCAGAGTATTTATTTCTGATCATCTGAGGCAGTGACGTTATTCCTGGCCGTCGCTTATCAAACGTGGCCTCCTTTTCCAGGCCTATCGGCAGTCTTCTCCACAGCTCTATTTCACAACTATGGCTTTCAGGTCTTCGGCTTGTCGCCTGTCGGCCATATGAGCAGGCTGTTAGGTGTTCTGGTGAAAGTTTCACTATCTCTTGCGAAATTATGCTGTGCTTTCGGAATGATGTTGTGTCATTTCCTTGCAGAGGTCGTGTTGCTGAGTTTGCGATTCAGGCCTCACGTTCGCCCGGAGTGAGGCAATATCTTGTACTCTACTATTCGCAGTGTCGACTTTCTTCACGTTTGTCATTCTGATTGTGACACGGGGTGTTGGCCTGGCTTGCCTCGACTTAGTGCTGGCTGGAGAGGACTCTGAGAAAATTTTACATTTGCCCATAAAACATTTCTGCTGTGTAAAAGCAGTTTTTAGATCGACACAAAGTTCGGAAAGCTTACTTATGCTGTTCTTAACTGAACAAGGGCCACGGAGTTCAACAAGATCGAGGCATTGTGAAGTGCGTAAGCGTATGAAAACTGCAAGCTCTAATACAACAGGTGTAGCCATCTGAGAATGAAAAAGAAATGGTTCAAATGGCGCTGAGCACTATGGGACTCAACTGCTGTGGTCATTAGTCCCCTAGAACTTAGAACTACTTAAACCTAACTAACCTAAGGACATCACACACATCCATGCCCGAGGCAGGATTCGAACCTGCGTTCTCCTTCAAAAATCATTTGTTTTTAACACATTTAGACTCCACGATTCTAAAACATCATATAGTTTGTGTCATAATTAATAGCGGATCCTGACCCGGGTGAAGGTATACTACAACAGGAGCAAGAATTTGCCAGCAGACGTAGATTTACAACACGAGATGCAGAAGAGATAAGTGAGATCGTGTGGTTCCAATCTGCCCCTGACTTTAGTATGAAATATTGTCCTATTTAGTACAAATAAATGTAAAATTTATGGTTTTCGAGTAACTCTCCGTCTAAGACATCTCAAATTTCGCCCCTGTCCTACCTTAACAAGAAGTACAGTACTACTTGAGCACATTACATGTTGCAATTTACTCTATCCTTGTATCTGTTAAACATGATAATCCACATTCAGTTTGGACTCGTCCCTGGAGTGAGCTACGAATTCTTTCAAACTCCCCCAGATCATCTCGTAAAGTCCAAAGTCGATAGCTAAAGACCCTGTAGCCGTCTAACTACATTCAGGAAAAATTCTCTTTGCAATTGATAAATCTGTATGGAAAAAAGTTAAACGTTCTAATCTCCGTTTCTCCCCCCCCCCCTCTCCACCTCCCCTTCTCTTTGCCTGCTTGCTCCTGCTCCCTCCTCTCTGTGTCCATCACCCCACTGCCCTCTCTCCGTCCATCTTCCCCCTGTCAATCTTCACTTCCCCCTCTCTGTTCGACTTTGAGCGTTGTAGTAGTTCAGTAGTAGTTTCCTCACCATACGCCGATGAGACATAAATACAACTCTCCCGTTTTCTGTGAAAATCGACGATGAGGAAGAAAAGAAAACTGTAATTATTGTATGTACAACGTTTGTTTAAATATATGTGGTTCAAATGGCTCTGAGCACTATGGGACTTCTGGTTATCAGTCCCCTAGAAGTTGGAACTACTTCCTCGGCCACAACGGCTGGCTTAAAGACATGTATAATGCATACACTGACAAAGACTAGCCAAGATTTAAAATATTCTAAATTGTTTAAATCCCCGTCTACCGTACTTAAAACTGCGAGAAAGGAAACAAAACACCACGTTTTCACAGCAGAGCGCAGCACACACAGGACAGCATTTTCTTCCTCGCCGTCAGTTTTAACAGAAAGCCTTTTTATTAGGGTAACGTCTAAAAAGGTGGAACCAAATGGGCTCAGAACTGTTCAGACTGTTGGTAATAATGTTTTTTCCTTTAAGTATTTATTATACATATAACTGTACCCCAACTTATAAAATGTATAGTCTACATCCGTCCAAAAGTTTATAAATTACGAAGTATTCTAAACTCTTGATAACAATGTTCTTCGTTTACGTATTATACATGTAAATGTATACAACCTATATTACGGAATTTCATTAATTAGAGTATCCAATGTTTTTCCTTTAGATATTATACATTTAATTGTATGCAACTTATAATTCAAAATATATACCCCAAGTCCGTCCGAAAGTTCATTATTTAAAGTATTATGTAACAGTTAGAAGTAAATCGGTCAAGTATTCTACTAAATTTTTAGTAACAACTTAAAACAATGACTTGTCTTTATGCAGGGTGTAATACCACAGACTACGTGAGACAACAGCAAGCCATTAGTGCTTATATTGCCCTGGGAAGCAGGTCAGGTGTTGGAAGTGCGGGCGCGTGGATCCAAAACGGGTAGTCTACACTGACAGGTGTTCAAATGGCTCTGAGCACTATGGGACTTAACTTCTGAGGTCATCAGTACCCTGGAAATTAGAACTACTTAAACCTAACTAACCTAAGGACATCACACACATTCGTGCCCGAGGCAGGATTCGAACCTGCGGCCGTAGCGGTCTCGCGGTTCCAAACTGTAGCGCCTAGAACCGCTCGGCCACTATGGCCGGCTATACTGACAGGTGTAGTCCACTTAGTGGTGCAATTACGACAGTGCAGAAAACATTAGTTTGTAAAGTTTGTGCGTAGACTGTTCGACGCAGAGAAGAAACAACCAAGACACTGATATGTGTACACATTGAAGTACCACATATAAAAATACATGATAGAAATGGGCCTATCGGCCAATCAAAATCAGGAGCAGAATGTAGGGATACTCATTGACCATTTCCTACTCCCACTCACGGCTCTTATTTAAGATTCTGCCTCCCGGAAGCACTTTACCAGCTTTTGCTGCACTGGATGTCGGAAATACCGGCCGTTATAGGGAAATCACTTGCCATTAAGATCAGCGTAGTCGGCTCCGAATGTCACCAATTTAGAAGGTTTAGAGAAAGTCGGGTCCGTCTTCTTCAGGCCAATCAAAATGCTGCTCCCACTGCCAACGGAAACTGGCTTACGCAACTAAATAACGGACATGACTTGGGCATATTAGCGGCGAGGAAATGGTGTGTTAAAAGCTGCGTGATGTATGTATGTTGTCCTGTACGGCCCAACGGCTTCTCCTCAGGTTCCATGGCGCTCAGCAATCTTTGTCGGGATCCTCAATCACATGCCTGTAACTAGAACGATCCAGTTACTCGTGATATTCCATTCACGTCAATAAATTTATTTCAGTTAGTATGATCTGCAAATCGAGCTACTTGCGACAGATCGAATGTTCAAATAACTTGGAAATGCATCTGGGCAACATCATCGACAAACGCCGATATTTCGATTGGTGAATACACCATTATGACAGATAGATACATCTGCCTAAATTCTCTTAAGTTATTTGAACAGTTATAATGATGCCTGTTTCTGTGTGTATTTTGTCGGCTTTCTGTTTATTGCATCCTGCTGAATAGTACATTAAACGCATTCCTTCAAGGTCGTATAAGAAGTATTGTAGTATTGTTGATAGTGTTAAACTACACAATGGACGCATCGCAGATGATTGTATTGCTTTTCAACCTAGCACCATCAACGTTAATGTAACAGGCAATTGTATATTGCGAAACAACATCTCTCGTGTGACTCACAAGCGTTACTCTTCCATGATCTCACAAAGCTTGAAGTATTTATTTACGTATGTTGCTTTTGTGGCCTTCGGTCCAAAGACTGGTCTGCTGCAGTTGTACGTGCTACTTTATCCGGTGCAAGCCTCTTCATATCCGTATACATCTACATCTGTATGGATACTCTGCAAATCACATTCAAGTGCGTGGCAGAGGGTTCATCGAACCACCTTCACAATTCTCTATTATTCCAACCTCGTATAGCGCGTGGAAACAATGAAAACTTATATCTTTCCGTAGGAGTTCTGATTTCCCTTATTTTATCGTGGTGATCGTTCCTCCCTACGTAGGTCGGTGTCAACAAAATATTTTCGCATTCGGAGCAGACTGCTGCAACCTACATCCTTCTGAATATGATCACTATATTCATCTCTTGGTCTCTCTCTCTATAATTTTTGCCCCCTACACTTCCCTCCAGTGCTAAACTGGTGATCCCTTGATGTCTCAGAATGTTTTCTGTTAACCGATACGCTCTTCTACTCAAGGTATGCCACAAATTTCTTTTCTTCCCAATTATTTTCAACATCTCCTCTTTAGTTACGCGATCTACCGATGTAATCTTCAGCATTCTTCTGTAGCACAACATTTCAAAAGCTTTTGTTCTCTGCTCCTTGACTCCATACAAATACCATCAGAAGAGACTTCCCAATACTAAATCTGCATTCAATGTTAACAAATTTCTTTTATTCAGAAACTCTTTTCTTGCTGTTGTCAGTCTACATTTTGTGTCCTCTCTCTCGGTCATCATCAGTTACTTTGCTGCCCTAATAACAACACTCATCTAATACCGCAAGTGTCTTGTCTCCTAATCGAATTTCCTCAGCATCACCGGATTGAATTCTATTACATTCCATTATTCTCGTTTCGCTTTCGTTGACATTCATCTTATATCCTCCTTTCAAGACACTGTCCATTCCATTCAACTGTTCTTGCAATCCTTTGATGTCTCTAACTGAATAAAAATGTTATTGGAAAACCACAATATTTTTATTTCTTCTCCTTGAACTTTAATTCCTAGCCCAGTATTCGATCTATATCTCAAAAAATTGAATTCAGAGTCCTTTATTTATTAAGTAATGTTCATTGTAAATGCTAAAGGCTATGTCATACATATACATGGCATGCAGCAGAGGAATGCCTCTGATATTCAGTCGGTGTCACCTTCCATGTCTGCAGGATTTGTCATCTTAACAAGTACCCTGCATTCAGTGCAGAGCCCCATGCGATCCTGGAAGTTACTGGATCACATGAAACGCCATCGCAGTAAGAAATATCTCTTCTGCTGCGATTCTGTTGATAAATTACAAGCAGTACGGTAAATGAATTCCTTTTATCCGTTATAGATATGTAGGGAATACCGAGATCATAAAACATAGTTTTAGAAAATGGTTCAAATGGCTCTGAGCACTATGGGACTTAACATCTGAGGTCATCAGTCCCCTAGAACTTAGAACTACTTAAGCCTAACTAACCTAAGGACATCACACACATCCATGCCCTAGGCAGGATTCGAATCTGCGACCGTAGCGGTCTCGCGGTTCCAGACTGAAGCGCCTATAACCGCTCGGCCACACCGGCCGGCCATAGTTTTAGAAATTAGTATAAAGAACACAACTAGTACTTTTATTGTCCTTCATTTACAATGCATAACTGATTTCGAATGGGTGATCACACAAGCTGAGATGCTGAGAACATATTTTCTTGCATATATCTGTTCTTGCATAAGAGTTAGTGTTAACAACCACTAGTTGTTATTTGATGCAGTAGACGTATAGAAGGTCAAAAAACAGCTTTTGCCGCTTTAATCGTCATGACATAGTTCACGGACATAAATAAGGGTGTTTACCGCTCTGTACACATACCTGAAAAACGCTTTCTCTAACTTATATGAATTAACACTTAATCGATTGACACTATATGGCATTCACAACGAACTTAATTCCAGTCTTTCGCGTTTATACTAAATTAAAACTGAAATAAACATATTTTCGAAAGTTATGTACGAATGCGTGGTTTCAAGGCGATACAGCTGATGAAATTTTCTCGAGTTTCCAGCATCGCAAGCGGTTAAGTCTCCACGAGTTTTCGTCCGAGGCTTGAAAACACCTAAACTATTAATACAGTTATGTTCAGAAAAGAAAACCGGAACACCTTGAACGACTGAAGAAAGGATGTTGATGTTCACAGGACACGTACATTAGTATGTTCTGCAAAAATGATTAGCATTTGAACCATGTCCCCCCTCGGGCTATGGCCAGCATCGATATCGCGGCGCAACACCCCGTAGCGGTAGAATGTGCCCGCGGCTCTCGTCGTCGCTATAAACCGAAGATAATGGATCAGTGTGACTTGAGCAGACGTGCAGGATGCTGTAATGCCACTTCCTCGGACGAGAAGTGAAAATCAAAAATTAGCTCCAAAATTCCCAAAGATTTCCCCAAAACAAGTTCCAAATTCCACAAAAAATGAACAAGCAAACTAATTTCCAGTTAACAATATTATTTGGATATTAACCAGTAACTGAATCAGGAATCTAATACTTAATCATTTATTAACATACGAAAGAAAGATAGGATTCCAGTAAAATCATACTCAAAATTCAAAATCATAGTAAATCGCAAAATCATTATAAATAAAATTCGAAAAATAGAACCAACGTTCCCAAAGAATACTCCGTGTGAGCACTCTTTGAGATTCGTGTGTAATGACTAAGGATAATTCAATCCATTGTCACTACGTTACGAGAGTTAGCCGAAGCAGGCCATACTTTTGAATGCTCGTATATGAAGGCGCAATTACATTGTTTTTTCTGAATTGATTATTGCGATCGACTATGACGCAGTGAAACGATACTTTGACTTCAAATATTACGTTATTTAGAATTCAGACGGAGGACTTGCATATATTAGACAGAAGTGACTTTTAAGTAGATAACCTGAAGTTAACACTATTTAGGAGGTGAACACAGATACACAATTTCATTCGTAATAACTAATGGACTATGGAACTTGGCGATAGTTACGAAGCATATAATTTATAATTCCCCCCAACACCTGGGAAAGCTTCTTCCTCACGGCTCTGTTAGGAAGTGACTAATATTGTGTAATAAACCAGTATATCGTGTCAATTCACGCATTTATCATTCACGTTTTACAATATTATTTATAGAGATAACGTGCTGCGGTATTATTTGACTGAAGCGCTCGGCGCTTATTTAGAAACTCCTTGGCGTTAGGAATTAATAACACTGTTACGACTGATTATAGATTTGAGATTACAACCAGTCTATGGGGAATTTGGTGTCGCTGGAACTAATTTTAACTTATCATTAATATTTAAATAGCAACTGATAAACCATCGATTATAAACGATTTAATTACGGCGCTATTTTTTTCTAACGTCGATACCGATACATAAGAAATAACAATCTCATTGCTCTACCGCTGAGTGTTAGCCAAGATCGAAGATCCGAAGGGCCGGCCGGTGTGGCCGTGCGGTTCTAGGCACTTCAGTCTGGAACCGCGTGACCGCTACGGTCGCAGGTTCGAATCCTGCCTCGGGCATGGATGTGTGTGATGTCCTTAGGTTAGTTAGGTTTAATTAGTTCTAAGTTCTACGGGACTGATGACCTCAGAAGTTAAGTCGCATAGTGCTCAGAGCCATTTGAACCCATTTTTGAAGATCCGAAGGACGTTACAATGCCTCGCAGACGTATGCGCGAACCGTAGCGTGAGTTCGAAAGAGGGCGCTTTATTGGCATGTGATCTATCCATCTGGGAATTTGCTGCTCGTGTGGGATGAAGTGCTTCGGCAGTGAAACGGATAAGTGCAGAATGGTTCACGGGAGGCCATAGAACACGACGACATGGGTCAAGTCGCACCATTAAGACCATCCCCCGAAAAAAGCGACAGCTCATCCGAATGGCCCTGCGGGACAGATCTGTGTCCTCTACGAATCTGGTGCAACAGTGGAACAGCATAACACAACGTACACTATCAAGGGTGACTGTCTGCCGCCGTTTACTACCGCATGAGTTACGTGCTCGTCGTCCACTTCTCCGCCTACCTTCGACGGAAGTGCAGGAACATGTTAGATGGCAATGGTGTATGGAACGACGTCACTGGGTACAGAAATGGCATCAGATAGTGTTTTTGGACGAATCAAGATTGTACTTGTTTGATAATGATGCCCACGTTTTGATTCGCTGCTGACAGGGGAACGACATCAAACTGACTGCTTTCGCACATGGCATACATCTCAAGGTCTTATGGTGCGGGTGCTATTGGGTACAACCACAAATCGCAGTTGGTGCATGGTCAGGGCACTACGACCAGCGTGACCCACGTGAATGATATCCTGCGATCCCTAACCATACCCTTGCTGCACAGCACTCCAGACGCCATTTTTCAGAAAGACAATGCACGACAACACTGCTGCATGAACCCGTGCCGTCTTGGTGTCATAGAACGTCAGCCTGTTGCCCTGGTCTAGCAGACCACCAGACTTGTCGCCAATAAAAAATGTGTGGTATATAGTAAATCGAAGGGTACATCGCTGTGACCCAATGCCGGTGACCGCAGATGAACAATGGAACCAGGTGAATTTAGCATGGACGCTATTCGCGCTTTATACGCATCGATTCGCTGCTGACAGGGGAACGACATCAAACTGACTGCTTTCGCACAAGGCATACATTCCAAGGCCTTATGGTGTGGGTGCTATTGGGTACAACCGCAGGGACCATGGTGGACCATGGTGGACCCTGTGCCTAATAGGCAACAGGACGCATGCTTAACCGAGGTGACTGAAATACTAAACATTTCTGCAGAACATACTAATGTACTTGTCCTATGAATATGAAAGTCCTATCTCTAGTCGTTCAAGGTGTTCTGTTTTCTTTTTTTTTCTGAACGTGAGTCTAGACAGTTACAGAATGAAACTGGCAAAACATGTCCCTTTAGGAACTGTCAGTCGTATAAAATCATTTCAGCTCCCTTATCTTACCTCACACTTTCGATCTGTATTCTGTAAATCTCTCTCTCTCTCTCTCTCTCTCTCTCTCTCTCTCTCTCTCTCTCTCTCTCTGTGTGTGTGTGTGTGTGTGTGTGTGTGTGTGTGTGTGTGTGTGTGTGTGTGTGTGTGTGTGTGTTTTACACGAATAAAGAAGCACATAAATGTTTCAAATGTTGCAGCACAATTGGTATATTACCACCTGTACTTTCAAACACATTTGTATTCGTTTTAACCTGGCACGAAAATGTAATTTAAAATTATTTTCGTACCAGAAACAGAAATGACCAAAATTCAACTGAACAGTGTGCTGTTCCTGAAAGCAGCACCGGAATTAGCATTCATTGCGCATTTTTATAACAACGCTTTTAATTGTGTGCTTTCGAATATTCAGCCGAGTTGTTAATTGAATCGACAACTCTACCGGACAGCTGGAAACACATAATTAAAATATCAAGCCGAGAATACCTGAGGGACCAAAGAGTTTTTTTGTAACTCACGGTGGCTTCTATTTATCACTGGATCATTAGACGGACACAATCGTACCCGTTTCCTTCAAGGATAACGTGAAAGTGCATTGAATATTTTAGGGAAAGGAAATGTCACAGGATCCACTGAGCGTGAAGAGCTATGATCGATAGGCTGTTTGCTCAGCAGCATAGACAAGTAAACGTTTTGCGAGTCGCTTCTGGTTCGATTAATTGACGTGCAGCGCTTTGACTGTAGGACTAACAGACCGTCCACACGGCCAGCGAGGCCGTGGAACGCAGCGGAGAGGCGTTCGCCCTGCCGGTCATTGCCCCTGCTCAAGGGAAGAAGAATTGGCAGTGGTATGGAAGGACGTGGGGACAGACTCACGGGCCGAGGAAGCAGTAAAACTTTCTGACGGAGACATTTTTGTCCCGAATGGGGCGGCAGGACGATGGCGGTATGGTAGACCGTCTCAGCCGTGTGGGGCACTGGCTATTATTATTTCACGTTACTCACAATGTGGAATGAGGCTGTCGACTTGACACCCCTTCGTTGACCTGCTTTTTTTTATGTCTGTGTGACTGTGGTGAAACCATGATGATCGTAGTGCGGGCGATAACAGTGAAAGTGGAGAAGATGGAACTTCTACCTTCTTCTCACGAATAGCGCAAGGTTCCAATCGACCACGTATCCTCACTTCTTAGACACGCTACGGAGAGGTGCGGTATTCCACTGCCGATCGTTATGGTACAGACGATTCATGAGCAACTGCACACACCTCTAATTCACTTCGGCGTCCAAACTCCACTAATAAAATACACTACTGGCCATTAAAATTGCTACACCAGGAAGATGACGTGCTACAGACGCGAAATTTAACCGACAGGAATAAGATGCTTTTATATGTAAATGATTAGCTCTTCAGAGCATTCACACAAGGTTGACGTCGGTGGCGACACCTACAACGTGCTGACATGCGGAATGTTTCCAACCGGTTTCTCACACACAAACAGCAGTTGACCGGCGTTGCCTGGTGAAACGTTGTTGTGATGCCTCGTGTAAGGAGGAGAAATGCGTGCAATCACGCCATCACGTTTCCGACTTTGATAAAGGACGGATTGTAGCCTATCGCGATTGCGGTTTATTGTATCGCGACATTGCTGCTCGCGTTGGTCGACATCCAATGACTGTTAGCAGAATATGGAATCGGTGGGTTCAGGAGGGTAATATGGAACGCCGTGCTGGATCCCAACGGCCTCGTATCACTAGCAGTCGAGATGACAGGCATCTTATCCGCATGGCTGTAACGGATCGTGCCGCCACGTCTCGATCCCTGAGCTAACAGATGGGGACGTTTGCAGCAGCATGGACTATCAGCTCGGAGACCATGGCTGCCGTTACCCTTGACGCTGCATCAGACACAGGAGCGCCAGAGATGGTGTACTCAACGACGAACGTGGGTGCTCGAATGGCAAAACGTCATTTTTTCGGATGAATCCAGGTCCTGTTTACAGCGTCGTGATGGTCGCACCCGTGTTTGGCGACATCGCGGTGAACACACATTGGAAGCGTGTATTCGTCATCGCCATACCGGCATATCACCCGGCGTGTTGGTAAGGGTGCCATTGGTTAGACGTCTCGGTCACCTCTTGTTCGCATTGACGGCACTTTGAACAGTGGACGATACATTTCAGATGTGTTACGACCCGTGGCTCTACCCTTCATTCGATCCCCGCGAAACCCTACATTTGAGCAGGATAATGCACGACCGCACGTTGCTGGTCCTGTACGGGCCTTTTGGGTAGAGAAAATGTTGGACTGCTGCCCTGGCCAGCACATTCTCCAGATCTCTCGCCAATTGTAAACGTCTGGTCAATGGTGGCCGAGCAACTGGCTCGTCACAATACGCCAGTCACTACTCTTGATGAACTGTGGTATCGTGTTGAAGCTGCGTGGGCAGCTGTACCTGTACATGCCATCCAAGCTCTGTTTGACTCAATGCCCAGGCGTAGCAAGGCCGTTATTACGACCAGAGGTGGTTGTTCTTGGTACTTATTTCTCAGGATCTATGTACCCAAATTGCGTGAAAATGTAGTCACACATCAGTTCTATTAAAATATATTGGCCCCATGAATACCCGTTTATCATATGCATTTCTTCTTGGTGTAGCAACTTTAATGGCCAGTAGTGTACAATCCATTGCCACAAGGATTCGAGCCACCAGCCCTCTGGACCAGACCCACTACCGTACTGTGCATTAGCGACATCAAATGCAGAGTAGTTTAAATCACGTAGAAAGCATTTTTTGAGGTGCTCTGGTAAGCTAATATATGGGTTGAAATATTTATTACGTTATGCAGCACAAGAAGCGAATTCATGTGAATTATACGATGGAGTGCAACATTTAGGGGGAAAGTTCCTTTCGCATGTGTGTCACTGCCAAGTAACATTGTTCGATGGACCTTGCTACATAGAAATAGCTGCTACAGTATAGTACAGAAGGTCTAAAACTAAACTAAAACGAAACTCCGCCCGAAAAGTTCATGAAATCCCAACGGTATTGACCAGCCACCGTTTCTTCCTTAGTCCACAGGCGTCACTGGATGCGGATATGAAGGGACGTGTGGTCAGCACACCCTTCTCCCGGTTGTATGTCAGTCTACTTCTCAATCAAGGAGCTCCTCAGCTATGCCTCACAAGGGCTGAGTGCACCCCGCTTGCCAACAGCGCTCAGCGGACTGGATAGTCACTCATCCAAGTGCTAGCCCAGCCCGACAGATCCGACAGCTCTTAACTTCGGTGATCTGACTGGAGCCGGTCAGTACAGAGGGTCATTGAAACAAGTACACAATGAGACGATCAGAAATGACACTTTTACTCAATAATTACGCTGATATCTCGGCGATCTATTATGATCCCATGAACATTAAAACAGGCAGGACACGGTTGTTAATAGGACAGTTGATATTTTTAAAAATATCGGGAATCCGATACACCTATATTTTAAAAGTATCACTGTCGGCTCTCGTAATGTCGAGGAATAGCATCGATATATCAACGGAAAAAGGTATCAACGTACCAGCCTATAAAAATATCGGTTGCACATTGTAAATATACAGCAGGTATCGATTTATTATTAGATATTCTGTAAATCAACAAGCTAGCAACCTCCCTTTCCCCCTTAGAGCTAGAACTGAAAGGAAAACGATATACGTTCACGCAAGGCGTAAACCACATTGTAACTGCACGTACAAAAGTGGCAAAATATATGGTGTCGGACGGGTCAATCGTTCGATTTCGTCAAATATCGGATTTGTCCAGAACACTTCATGTCAACTTTCCCAGCGACCCAGGCTCATGCCATATTTATCTACTTTTGAAAGGCGTTCGACTCAGTCCCGCACTGTCGCTTCCTCCAAAAAGTGCGCCCTTACGGTCTATCCGATGACATATGCGGTTGGATAGAAAGTTTTCTAACGGACGGGGAGCAGTATGTCGTCATGAACGGGGTGACTTCAACAGAAACAAGCTTAACTTCAGATGTGCCCCAGGCAGCGTAATAGGTCCGCTACTTTTTACGATTTACGTAAACGATCGGGCTGATGGTATTGACAGCGGCATTAGACTGTATGCCGATGATGCTGTAGTCTACAGGAAAGTAGTATCACACGGAAGTTCTGGCCAGATCAATGAGGATTTGCAGAAAATAAATGCGTGGTGTAATGACTGGCAGTTATTTCTCAATCTCTCAATATTAGTAACTGTAACCTACTGCTTATAACAAGGCGAAAATGCCCATTAATGTACGAGTACAAAATAAATGCCCAGTCTTAGGAAGCGGTAAAATCCGATAAGTATCTGGGTGTAATTATTCGAAATAATCTCAAATTGAATGATCAGATTACACAAGTAACGGGTAAGGCGAACTCTACATTGCGGTTTATTTGGTACAATCCTTAAGCGATGCAGTCCTTCAACAAAGGAAATAGCTTACAATACGTTAGTTCGTGCCGTCTTAGAGCATTGTTCGTCTGTATGCGACCCTCACCAGTTGGGTCTGGTTCAAGAGATTGACAAGGCCCAAAGAAGAGCGGCAAGATTTGTGACTGGTACATTTAGCCATCGCGAGAGAGTTACAAATTTCACAGAAAGTTTGAAGTGGGACACACTTGCAGATAGACGGCGCGCTAAACGGAAGGGGCTGCTCACTAAATTCGAAAATGCCATCTTCACCGAGGATGTAGAGCATATACACTCCTGGAAATGGAAAAAAGAACACATTGACACCGGTGTGTCAGACCCACCATACTTGCTCCGGACACTGCGAGAGGGCTGTACAAGCAATGATCACACGCACGGCACAGCGGACACACCAGGAACCGCGGTGTTGGCCGTCGAATGGCGCTAGCTGCGCAGCATTTGTGCACCGCCGCCGTCAGTGTCAGCCAGTTTGCCGTGGCATACGGAGCTCCATCGCAGTCTTTATCACTGGTAGCATGCCGCGACAGCGTGGACGTGAACCGTATGTGCAGTTGACGGACTTTGCGCGAGGGCGTATAGTGGGCATGCGGGAGGCCGGGTGGACGTACCGCCGAATTGCTCAACACGTGGGGCGTGAGGTCTCCACAGTACATCGATGTTGTCGCCAGTGGTCGGCGGAAGGTGCACGTGCCCGTCGACCTGGGACCAGACCGCAGCGACGCACGGATGCACGCCAAGACCGTAGGATCCTACGCAGTGCCGTAGGGGACCGCACCGCCACTTCCCAGCAAATTAGGGACACTGTTGCTCTTGGGGTATCGGCGAGGACCATTCGCAACCGTCTCCATGAAGCTGGGCTACGGTCCCGCACACCGTTAGGCCGTCTTCCGCTCACGCCCCAACATCGTGCAGCCCGCCTCCAGTGGTGTCGCGACAGGCGTGAATGGAGGGACGAATGGAGACGTGTCGTCTTCAGCGATGAGAGTCGCTTCTGCCTTGGTGCCAATGATGGTCGTATGCGTGTTTGGCGCCGTGCAGGTGAGCGCCACAATCAGGACTGCATACGACCGAGGCACACAGGGCCAACACCCGGCATCATGGTGTGGGGAGCGATCTCCTACACTGGCCGTACACCACTGGTGATCGTCGAGGGGACACTGAATAGTGCACGGTACATCCAAACCGTCATCGAACCCATCGTTCTACCATTCCTAGACCGGCAAGGGAACTTGCTGTTCCAACAGGACAATGCACGTCCGCACGTATCCCGTGCCACCCAACGTGCTCTAGAAGGTGTAAGTCAACTACCCTGGCCAGCAAGATCTCCGGATCTGTCCCCCATTGAGCATGTTTGGGACTGGATGAAGCGTCGTCTCATGCGGTCTGCACGTCCAGCACGAACGCTGGTCCAACTGAGGCGCCAGGTGGAAATGGCATGGCAAGCCGTTCCACAGGACTACATCCAGCATCTCTACGATCGTCTCCATGGGAGAATAGCAGCCTGCATTGCTGCGAAAGGTGGATATACACTGTACTAGTGCCGACATTGTGCATGCTCTGTTGCCTGTGTCTATGTGCCTGTGGTTCTGTCAGTGTGATCATGTGATGTATCTGACCCCAGGAATGTGTCAATAAAGTTTCCCCTTCCTGGGACAATGAATTCACGGTGTTCTTATTTCAATTTCCAGGAGTGTAGTCGCTGATGGCTGCTACCAGTATCTGCTAACATCTGTAGAGCTGCTTGTAACACCGCTGAAACATTTCGGCGGGACGATCTGGTATGGCTTCTCTTGTTGCAATTATTGCCTCTTCAGTTGAATGGAGTCTACGCGCAAGTAGGAATGCCTTCATGTGACGAACGAGACGAAAATTTTATGGTGCGAGAGGAGGTAAGTACAGAGGGTGTGGCAAAACTGTGACCTGTTGCCTTCCATGTTCCTCTTGGACGAAGACAGAGCAATGTGCAGCGGCGTTGTCGTGCACCAACAGATAATTGTTCTCATGCCAAAGCTCAGGATGCTCCTGATGAACAGTTCGCGATAACGGCCAAGGACCACCATGTAAGGAGTTTTATTTACCGTTGCGCTCAGTGGGATGAGTTCCATGTGAACAGTTGCATTTCAATAAAAAAAAAGATTGAAGCACTACATTGCCTTTTTACGTGTCTCTTCGCGATTTTCTCTTCATAGCTTTACTTTCGTTTTCGGGGTGGGAGATTTCCCGTTGAGCTACGGATCGTAGACGAAACACAGTGTTTCCTCTCCATATGTATTCCGGTTGAGAAATGTCAGATTACTGTGATCACTACTGATCAGGCCCCCACAAATATTCATGCAGTCGTCACGTTAGTATTGGGTCAGAATGCGTGCAGGGTAATACGCGACATGTTCAGGTCGGCATCACAACTTCGTATTATGTGCCATGGCTACCCCTGTTGCTGCTGCTCTACCGTTTGGGAGCCGTAGGCACGTACCGACGTTGCAGCCTCTTAAAAATCTGTGTTCTCTTCGAACCGTTTGTAGTAGGCCAGTACGCACGTAATCCTTCAAATCGCCTCACTCTTGCGAAAAACCTTGGTGCCATATAAACACAACACTGCTACTCAGTGTGTTGTCACAGTAAACTTGCTGCATCATCTGAAACGTTTTGGTTTTGCCTAATTTCTGGAGAACTTGATGCTTGATCGTTGTCCCAACTGCAACGTACATGCACAGTCAAATCATCGTCACAGTAACCACCGTAATTCTGATTACAATTCATTTACTCAACTGTCTCTTGCAGAGAGGAGAGACTAATAAGGTACTATCACGGTCTAAACTTAGAATCATGGTACTCCTGCTCTTTGTTGTTATACAGTGCGACCGCAGCGCTCAAAGCGGACGGAAGCTACACCTCTGAATACGATATCTCATGTGTGAGACTATTATCACTTGTAAAGATTTGCAACATATTTTTCACAATAGCGCGCTTGTGTAATGCCATTAAATTCGGCAATCATTAAATACTTACACAAAATTTGTGTTTCTTCAGTTTCCTAAGGACCCCTGGGATGTATCAGACGGTACATTACAATTCAGTTTATTTACATTTTTCTTGTGAATTACAGATATTTAATGAAGTATGTCGTTTTCTTTTAAGAACAAAAAAATTGGCTAGCAAACGGCAAAAGACCCAATCCTTTGCAGAAATATGTCATATACATACTCAACAACGCTAAGTTACGCTTCCAGTCAAATCGGGGAAAGTAGGCGTAAGAAACTTGTATGGAATACAACACCTATATTATTTACCAAATAAGCTACCATAACTGCAGCTGGAGGGAAAACCACACTGACGTGATAACAAAACATTAAAACCAATGGAACTGTTACTCACCATAGACAAAAACATTTCCATAATTGTTGCTACATCTGAGTCATAAATAGCAAGAATCGTAACACATTCGCTTTTGAAACAGCAGTAATTACATTTACAAAAATATTCGTTTGTTAGAAAGTAGAACGGACTGTAAGCATGTGCGAATCGTTATACTCCATACAAAATTGTTCGGTGTCAAGTAAAGTGCCTTCTGGTATCATAATAAGAACGGAGAACAACGGAAATACCTGCTTCTCATGCATAAAAAATTGTTTACATTCACTTTGTTTCTGCGGAGTAAGCTGCAGTTTCGTGCATACTGGAAAGTATTTCCTCATGAACAAGCTGTAGCATATGTCACCGAATCACTCAGATGCGGCTGTTTTACGGGGGGCGTTCAGTAAGTAAAGCAACATGTTTTTTTTTTTTTTTTTTTTTTTTTGAAAGCAGGTTGGTTTTATTCAGGATTCCCATACACTGTACTATTCCCCACTCTTTTGGCTACGAAACCGTCTTTTTCAACGTTATCCCCGTTCAATTTGACGGTTTTACGCCACCTTACTGGCAAGGCCAGTATGGCCACATGGTACAAATGTGCTGGTCGACACAGAGCGAGATGACGCAGTGTTTAGCACACTGCACTCGCTTTCGACGACGATTCAAACTCGCGTCCGGCCATACTGATTTATGTTTTCCGTGATTTCCCTAAATCACTTCAGACAAGTGTCGGGACGGTTTCTTTAAAACGGCACAGCCGATTTCCTTCCCCGTCCTTCCCTAATCCGAGCTTGTACTCCGTCTCGAATGACCTCCTTGTCGGCGGGATGTTAATCACTGATCTCCTCCTCCTCCTCCCCCCCATCCTCCCCCCCATCCTCCCCCTCCCCCTCCTCCTCCTCCTCCCCCTCCTCCTCCTCCTCCTCTTGCTCTGCTGGTCGACGTCGGAGGCAACGACTTGGCTGCATCAATAACCTCCCCATCATCCACGTACAGTTTCTCGCTGAGTGCATCCTCCATTGGGCGAAAGAGATGGAAATCGGAAGGTGCGACATCCGGGCTGTAGGGTGGATGAGGAAGAACAGTCCTATGAAGTTTTGTGAGCTCCTCTCGGGTTGCCGGTCTTGTGTGAGGCATTGCATCGTCATGGAGAAGGAGAAGTTCGTTTGCATTTTTGTGGAGACGTAAACGCTGAAGTAGTTTCTTCAATTTCCTGGGCGTAGCACAGCACATTAAGAGGTGATCGTTGCACCATGAGGGAGGACTTCAAACAGAATAACCCCTTCAGAATGCCAGAAGGTCGTCGCCATGAATTTACCGGCTGAGGGTGAAGCTTTGAATTTTTTTCTTCGGAGGAGAGATGACGTGGCACCACTCCTTGGATCGCCGTTTTGTTTCACGTTCGAAGTGATGGACACTTGTTTCATCGCCTGTGACGATGTCCGACAAGATTATTGTCACGGACGGCCTCGTGACGCGCAAGCAGTTCCGCCCAGATGTCCTAAGTTGCTCTTTGTGGTCTTCTGTTAGGCGGCGAAGAACACATCTTTGAGTACCCCAACTGGTAGACGATTGTGTCACTACTACCAAAAGAGACGTCCAGTAAAGCAGCGAGATGTTTCATTGTCGATCACCTCGAAAGAGAGTGTCCGCACGTTCCAACATCGCAGGAGCCACAGCTGTGTGCGACCGGCCAGCACTCGGAAGACCGGACAGTTTTGTGCGACCTTGTTGCGATGATGACAGACGCCTCTCCCAACGACTCACCGTGCTTTTGTTCATTCCCAGGTCTCCGCCGCACCACATTGGCACTATGCGCCCAGCCTCAGAACTTAGACTGTACTACGTATGAATGATCTTGTTTATTCGATGCAGGTGGGTGATACATACGCAATCGGTTTGTACAGTGACGCCGTGTACCGCGTTACGTGGCTGTTTTCGCATTTTATCGAAGCTTGTGGTAGCTAGCGAGTCGGCCGGCTTGAAGGGCAGTGCTATTGGCGGGGCCACGCTGTTTCACTTGGCGGCGGCGATACGGAGTGCGGCGCGGGCGTCCTCCACTTTAAGAGCCGCGGCTCGGCTCGGCAGCGCGTGTATCGACCGGCGCGGTAACGCGAACCTGCCGGTGAGGTGGTAACGGCGCCTGCCGACGGACCCAGAATGGGCCCGCCACACTCTGATTAATTTACGACCGGCCCGCGTTTCACGCACTTCCAGGAGGCGCGCCCGGATTAATGCCGCTCGCTCGTGCGTCACGACGCGCCACTCTGAATAGGCAACGGTCATTCAGGAGGCAATCAACGTTTCTCCGTACAAATGTCGTTTTTATTAACAAGTAACTGAGTACCCGGCGTTGCCCGGGTATCTATTTATTCCAGTCTTCTATTAGTCCATCTCCTCCTCCTCCGTCTCTCTGTCCACGTAATCGATCCGCGCATCTCTGTCCTTCTCCTCCTCCTGGCCCTCTGTTGTGTTCATCTGCCTTCCTCCTCTCTCTGTCAGGGTGCTTCTCCCCTCTCTGTCCATTTGCACGTTTTCCTTTGTCTATCTTCTCCTTCCCTCTCTTTCCAGCTCTTTCCAGCTCCTTCCCTCCTCTAACTCCAACTCCTCCTCCCCCTCCATCTCATCCTCAGTCCCTCTCACTCCATCCCCTATTCTCCCTTAGCTTTGTCCATTTCCTTGTTCTTCACTCTTTGCCCATCTCCTGCCACTCTATCAATCTACCTCTCCCCTTTCTCTCTGTCCATCTCTCACTCTTCCCTTTTTCTGTTCATTCCCTCCTCCCATCTTACTGTCCACCTCCTCTTCCCTTTCTCTGTCCATCTCCTTCTCTTTCATTTCTTTATGCAGCTCCTCATCTCTCCTCTTTCTGTCCATCGCCACCTTTTCCATTTCTGTCCATTCCCCCTTCCGCTCTTCCCCTCCCCCCCCCTCGTCCCCCTATCTGTGCCCATCTCCTTCTGCCTCCACCTTAAAACCTGTACACCAACAGCATGACGGCCATCCACAGTATTTATTTCCACATAGCAAGTACCAATTTTGATTGAAATCGATCCAAGAACTAAGCATGAGCTTTTCACCTTTGATGTCGCCAACGTACGCAGTTCACAAACATTAAACATTTACCACACATACTTGCACACATAGTTCACCTGTATCTCTAACAGTGTCCTTTTTACGCAGCTCAATATTTATGACGTAATATCTCCTAAACCATATCTCGTACAATCACATAATTTTCCACGTACATCCAGTGGGATCGTGTATACTGTCTGTAAAATGTTTTGCGAATAGAGTTAATAGTAAACGATAAGAAGTTAAAACGTCATGCATGATGCCGAATTTTTCACGCATCTCACTGTGTACCACGTCATATCCGCGAATCATGTGTCGTTCAATGATATTCCTTTGCAAGTACATCCAGTGAAATACATGGATACTGTCTGCGAAATGTGTTGCGAGTAGAGTTTATAGTAATGAAGTAATAACTTAAAAGGTAACGTCTGTTGCGGCAGTTTTAGTGTATGAACAGCGAAAATGCAGTAAGATACCTTTTTTTCTTTCATGGCCGGTCGAAGTGGCCGTGCGGTTAAAGGCGCTGCAGTCTGGAACCGCAAGACCGCTACGGTCGCAGGTTCGAATCCTGCCTCGGGCATGGATGTTTGTGATGTCCTTAGGTTAGTTAGGTTTAACTAGTTCTAAGTTCTAGGGGACTAATGACCTCAGCAGTTGAGTCCCATAGTGCTCAGAGCCATTTGAACCATTTTCTTGCATCACCTCGTGGGTAGGAGGTGGTAGAGTGTCAGCGAAGTTTGAAATTATGTGTAAAGTTGGTTGCAAGTCACTAAGTGCTCTCATTCCGAAATATTGGATGAATATAAGGTGGCTGTTTTTGCGTCGTGAGTTATGCTCCTTTTTCACCCCCACTCCCGCTTCTCTGAGAGGTAATTGATTCTTATCCAACAGTGGTTCTTTCCTACCAGTAAGTTCACGTGTACCAAGTTTGGTTGAAATCGATTTCGTGGTTTAGGAGGAATATACATCATACATACATACAAATTTATGATATGTTTGGATTACAGAAAGAGACAAGGTCCTACGTAATTTCTTAGGAGACACCCCTGTGATGGCGTCTACTGAAAAACTGCAGGGTGTTTCAGAAAGATTTAACAGACTTCTGTTACGCCTTCTTCACCACTTGTTCGCAGCAGACACAGTGGCAGCGCCAAAGACTGAGATGGCGTGGAGTTTTACAGTTATTTATTGAACTTTTTTTACAATTTCTTCCTCGTCGTCATGCCCAGCCCTGCAGATCCCTCCGCATAGCTGCTGCTGTGTAGATTCTCCGATAATGCGGCAACGCGCGCCGCTGATCGCACTCGGGAGCCTCAGGCCACCAGTGCTCCGCTGAAGCCAGGATGCCCTGTGATTGAGATGAACTCGTCGCCGTGAGGTCAGCTGCCGACCCCTGCTGCACCGGCGGCTGGGAAGCCGTCAGTCGCATTTCCGCGAGGTCCCGTCATGGACAGACCACGCCCCGTGGGGCCGGGTTGCCGTGAAGTCCGGGCGTCAGTCCCCGGCGGCGCCTGTGACCGAGACCGCGCTGCGGCCGGTCCTGCTGGAAGTTCTCGCTGTAGTTAGTCAGCCACGGTGCCGACCGAACTCGGGCCGCCCTCCAGAGCTGGCGGCGAACAGATGACTTCTGAGAGCTGGAACAGACTTCCGGAATCGTCACCTACGAAGATTGAACATTCGGACACGGACCACGTCCGTCCTCAGATCCGAACTGCTTCCTAATGGCTTCTGTCTGTTGCTGCCTGCGCTCCACTATTTATATCCGGCAGGAGGACGTTTTTTGCCCTCGGTGGTAGCTTTTTGTTATTACTCCCGCAGTATATTGTAGCGTAACTTAGCGTGCTGGCCTCACTTCCCCTTACTCATCACTCTCCAGGCTTTGCTCGGCGCTCAGTCTGTGTGCGTCCTTGCATAAGTCTGTTGGTAGAATGCTGCTGTCAGCAACGCTATCTGTGCCTGCTTACTTCGCAATGCCTCGATCGCTGGCGTGCCTCTGTTTTGCCATTCTTTACTGCGTGAAGCAACGCTTACTCCATGTGGCCGTAGCACTCCATAAGACACTCTACATGATCCAAGATAGAAATTAGGAATAAATTTCAATTACGTTTCGAAACCAAGAGTTTACCTTGCCGGCAGTTACCAGTTTGTCCACTTACCGGTAGGGGCCTCTGAGGTGCACCTGCAAGGGTCGGAGAAACATATTGTAACGCCACTACCATGACTAATCCGGTGCAGGAAAACCATTCGCATTCAAAACAGCTTCTGCTGATTTAGAAGCGGGTAAATATAGTTCCTGGATGGTTTTCAGTGAAATCCTCTATCGTTCTTCCTGCAAAAAAGTGGCAGGTGCAAGTAATGATGATGAAGCTGGGTAACGATAGCGCACACTTCTCTCCACAGTAGACAGCAAAGGCTCAATAATATTGACATCTGGCGCGTGTGGTAGCCAAGGGAGATGAGACAGTTCATCCTCGTTTTCACAAAACCACTCCTGGCCATTGTGAGCTCCATCCTCTTGAAACACAGCACCACCACTGGGGAACAAACACTGTACCATGGAATGGATCTGATCAGTCAAAGTGGTCAAATAATCCTTTTGGATAACCATGGGGCGCAAATAATACCACGATGTGGCTGCCCAAATAATCGTCGAAGGTCGGCCATGTTGCACTCTTGGGACAAACTCAGTCAGAAGTTGGAAACAGGGTGAAACTTGATTCGTCCGACCAAATTACTTTCTTCCATTGCTCCATATTCCAGGTTTTATGGCTACGGCATCATGTTTCCTTATTACGGGCATTTGTATAACTGGTAAGTGATTTTGGAATTCCAGCTCTCCCTGAAACTGCTTCCTTATTGGACGCCCTTTGTGTTTATTTGGTGCTGACAGGGTTCGCGAGTGCGACATTCAGTTCTGTAGTGACTTTTGCAGCAGCCGTTTTTTCGTCACTCAACACTCAATTTCGTCTGATTTGTGACTTAGTGCATTATGTTTCCATTTACCCTGCGTCCGATGTAAATATTGGATATGAGTCCTCTGGAAACACTAGACACTTTTCTGATCGCGACTGACATTTACAACGTATTGAGGTTCGGGACTGGTATAACACAGCAACAAAAGGTGTGTTGCGATCTCTGTTTTTAGATGTCAAATGCTTTTACAGGTCAGAATCTGTTGCAACTGTGCGTCGAGATTTTGTTCAAATGTGTGTGAAATCTTATGGGACTTAACTGCTAAGGTCATCAGTCCCTAAGCTTACACACTACATAACCTAAATTATCCTAAGGACAAACACACACACACACACACCCATGCCCGAGGGAGGACTCGAACCTCCGCCGGGACCAGCCGCACAGTCCATGACTACAGCGCCTGAGACCTCTCGGCTAATCCCGCGCGGCCGTCGAGATTTTCTTCAAGAATAAGGCACTGGACTTCCTACAAGTCAAAGCAGATGACGTTGACACCAGCAATCTAATGACACTTTCTTTTCTATGGAAGAAGGAATCCATAGTCATCTCCGTACTCTCGTTCAAGGTGTAGAATACATTAACTGTCATTGGGACTCATGTGTCCCATTGTAGGGTATCAGAGAACCGGTGGAAATTTGCTGCATGTTATTGCTATGTACAAGAGTTTCACTGATAATGGGAAGCCTGCTAATGGTTTCCAGAATTATTATAATTGCAGAGCGCATTGTTAACCCTTCTCTTGCTAGATGTCTCGCCAGAAAAATGTGACATTGCTGCATTTTCTTGCCCCACTTGCAAAGTCAGTGATAGCATTGGAAAGAAAGCAGCAACTGACAAAAGAGAGCGAGACAGAGGACACACAAGCGCTATGTACAATTCTATGCTGAATTTTGGCGACCATCAACCTGTTGAAGGTGAAACAAGAAGAAGATGCGAACGATGAGATAAATAGGAAACTATGGAAAAACAACATGATGTATCATGTATCAAATTGCTTTGTCCAAAACTTTTTCACACCATATCACAAGTAGGAGGATCGACATGATTGTCACACGAGACAATGCAATAATCTAAAGATATGTCAAATATAAGGGGTCATCAAACAGTTTCCGTTTGAGGGCGTTGCTGTAGCATATATGCAAAGTAGCGTAACTCCGATATGCATATATAAGCAGCAACATGTAGGTGAGAGATAATGGCGCATTCGTGGCTACGTTATTACCAAATGCGTCCAAACAGAACGAACATGCTGCCATTCGTTTCTTGGCTGCCGAAGGACAAACACCGTTAGGCGTCAATCGGAGAACGAAAAATGTGCGCGCGGCAGCACGTCTGTCGAAATCGACGTTGTGTAATGGTGCGATAAGGAAAGCTACTGCTCCATAACAACGCACATCTCCATAATGAAAATGTCGTAACTCATGAGTTACGCCAACTCAACTGGGAGACACTCGAGCATCTGTCACACAGTCCTGACCTCTCCCGTACGATTATCACGCTTTCGGTTCGTTGAAAGGGGGCTTGGAGGGGCGACGATTGCTGTCGGACGAAGATGTGCAGCAGGCTGTTATGAACTTCTTCACGCAGTAGGACATGGTGCTTTACCAAACGGGTCTCTTGAACCTGCTGCGTGGGTGAGATGAGTGCCTCAACGCTCAAGGCGGTTTTGTTTGATTGCGTTACCGCTTCTGGACTGTACATCCTTCGAACAAACTTTTCGATTGTCACTTATATTTGTAATCCTAAATATGCTCGAACTGCTCTTCTGAAAATATACACTCCTGGAAATGGAAAAAAGAACACATTGACACCGGTGTGTCAGACCCACCATACTTGCTCCGGACACTGCGAGAGGGCTGTACAAGCAATGATCACACGCACGGCACAGCGGACACACCAGGAACCGCGGTGTTGGCCGTCGAATGGCGCTAGCTGCGCAGCATTTGTGCACCGCCGCCGTCAGTGTCAGCCAGTTTGCCGTGGCATAAGGAGCTCCATCGCAGTCTTTAACACTGGTAGCATGCCGCGACAGCGTGGACGTGAACCGTATTTGCAGTTGACGGACTTTGAGCGAGGGCGTATAGTGGGCATGCGGGAGGCCGGGTGGACGTACCGCCGAATTGCTCAACACGTGGGGCGTGAGGTCTCCACAGTACATCGATGTTGTCGCCAGTGGTCGGCGGAAGGTGCACGTGCCCGTCGACCTGGGACCGGACCGCAGCGACGCACGGATGCACGCCAAGACCGTAGGATCGTACGCAGTGCCGTAGGGGACCGCACCGCCACTTCCCAGCAAATTAGGGACACTGTTGCTCCTGGGGTATCGGCGAGGACTATTCGCAACCGTCTCCATGAAGCTGGGCTACGGTCCCGCACACCGTTAGGCCGTCTTCCGCTCACGCCCCAACATCGTGCAGCCCGCCTCCAGTGGTGTCGCTACAGGCGTGAATGGAGGGACGAATGGAAACGTGTCGTCTTCAGCGATGAGAGTCGCTTCTGCCTTGGTGCCAATGATGGTCGTATGCGTGTTTGGCGCCGTGCAGGTGAGCGCCACAATCAGGACTGCATACGACCGAGGCACACAGGGCCAACACCCGGCATCATGGTGTGGGGAGCGATCTCCTACACTGGCCGTACACCACTGGTGATCGTCGAGGGGACACTGAATAGTGCACGGTACATCCAAACCGTCATCGAACCCATCGTTCTACCATTCCTAGACCGGCAAGGGAACCTGCTGTTCCAACAGGACAATGCACGTCCGCATGTATCCCGTGCCACCCAACGTGCTCTAGAAGGTGTAAGTCAACTACCCTGGCCAGCAAGATCTCCGGATCTGTCCCCCATTGAGCATGTTTGGGACTGGATGAAGCGTCGTCTCACGCGGTCTGCACGTCCAGCACGAACGCTGGTCCAACTGAGGTGCCAGGTGGAAATGGCATGGCAAGCCGTTCCACAGGACTACATCCAGCATCTCTACGATCGTCTCCATGGGAGAATAGCAGCCTGCATTGCTGCGAAAGGTGGATATACACTGTACTAGTGCCGACATTGTGCATGCTCTGTTGCCTGTGTCTATGTGCCTGTGGTTCTGTCAGTGTGATCATGTGATGTATCTGACCCCAGGAATGTGTCAATAAAGTTTCCCCTTCCTGGGACAATGAATTCACGGTGTTCTTATTTCAATTTCCAGGAGTGTATATGATAAATGAAAGTACAGAATGATCATACCACTAGGAATATACGTCATACGTCAGAATACCGTTGGGACACATACGGTGTTTAGGATGAAATTTTCACTCTGCAACGAAGTGGACGCTGACATAAAACTTCCTGGCCGATTCAACTGTGTGCTAGACCGAGACTCGAACATGTGACCTTTGTCTTTGCTCTAAAAACTGAGCTACCCAACCACGACTGTTCTCAAAGCCTTACTTCCATCAGTTCGCAGAGCACTTGCCGGCGAAAGGCAAAGGTCCCGAGCTCGAATACCGGTCCTGCAGGCAGTTTTAAACGCAGATATCGCTGCAAAAAACATCAGACAGGCACATCAGGAACGCTGTTACATACAGGGTTATTTACATGTACGTCCGTATTTCAGACGGCTGCATGTAAACTGTAGGGCAAACAGAAAAACAGCACATATTAGGGGATAGAGTTTGTCTGCAAGTTTCGATTCATAACACCCAATGTGGCGTAGTTGCACTAATGGTCAGACGTGTCAGAACAAATCATCCATTCCGTGTTGTCGCATCGATTTAGTTCACGCCTGCAAATAGGCAACCCAATAAACAGGTTTGTAAAGCGGGCTGCCGTCGCGCATTCCTGGAAAGTTCGTGTCAATGAACTGCACGCACGTATTGAAGTTTGCCGCATCACAAACGTTGCCTACACTGAGCACGTGTAACGTGAGTTAGAATTCGGAAAGAGCTCTATCCGCTGATGTGCGTCTGTTTTCTGCGTGTCTTGTAGTTTTTGACCAGTGAGTTTCTGAAACCACCCCTCTCTGCACTGGAAAACGAAACGGCCGAAAATGTATCTTTTTTCATGTTGTTGCTTCTGATTGTGACATTAATTAAAAGAACCGCACTTTAACATCTTTTACTCCGAAAAACAAATTGGCATTGAAAAGGTTAAAAACAGTGTTGGACACAATCCACAAAAGTCTACACTTCTCGCCAGCTTTCCTGCTGTGCCTGTCAGATGTGTTTTGCAGCGATATTTATGATTAAAACAACGCAGGATCCATTTGCATGAAACGTTCCGTTTAGCGGATAAGATGTCAGCTCCTTCCCTTTTATTCGTTCGATGGATATGATTCTGATCCTTACGTTCACATGCGGACTGTATAAGGAGGCAGTTCACACATTTGATGGTAGGATCTTGTTCTGCCAGGCTCAGGAGAGGTCTGAAACGGTCGCAGCTTATCATAGAAGTCGTCGAATAAGCAATAAAAATTACTTTTATTTTAACGGTTCCGTTCTGAGTCACACAAAACCTATGAGAGCGTACTGAAAAACAATGCCTGTGAGATTTTTTTTTCTGTTTTCAATATCGGTTGAGGTATTATATGTCATGAATATTACTCGGTCGACTTCCCCACTTCGCTGACCCAAGTTTCAGCCTACTGCCGCTAGAGAGCTCTGAAGTATAATGTGTAACATGGCGGTATGTTACGTAACTACGTGGGCGCGTAAGAAGCAGCGTCGTGTAATGGAGTTTCTAAGTGCAGAAATCGTGCCTCCGTTGAAATCTATAGAAGCATGAAAGCTGTATACGGTGTAATGATGCTACTCCACATACGAGCTCTGCTACATCTGCAACAATCCGACGCCTTGGGTTCACTGCCATCGACTGTTCTCCGTACGGTACCATCCTTTTTTCATCTGCTTCCAAAACTTAAAGAACACCTTCGGGGACTTCACTTCGACAGTGATGAAGCAGAGCAAGTGTAGATGATGATGTGCTTTCGTCAACAAAGTCAAACATTCTGTAGTAACGGTGTGAAAAAACTGGCCTCTCGTCGGAAGAAACGTGTTCATCATATGTAAACATGAAGATTAAAGATGCAGAATGTTATAAAGTTAGTTTTACTCAAGTAGCTTTAAGACCTTTCAAGTAAAAATTTCGGAGGTATCACTTTTCAGCACGCCCTCGCACATCATGACAGTTATTCATGTATGTAAAGACAATATCTCACCAACTTCTTGACAGCCCAACTTCAAAAACAAACCAGATCATTCTACACAACACCTGCGCCAGAGTAGCGCTGCCTCCTACCAATCACGGACAATGTAAGTGACGCTTAGCGGTTCTTTTAGCAAATTGATATACTGTACCTCTGATTATCATCAAATTTCAGCAGTTAGTTGAGGACAATACAAAGTGAAAATGTGGAGTTTCGAAGTAGGAAAACACATTTCTTCATTATAGGAGTTTTAGTGCAATTAACTTTAGAATGACATTATAAACAGGTTATTTCCAATTTATTGAAGTTTAAATTATTAAAGTTTTAAAAATAGACAGCAATTAAAAATATTTCTTATTAGGCTACTCTGAGTGTCTTATGTACTGTGTTGGTTTTGGTCTCTGTTTACTTTTTTTTTCTGTAGTAGTTATTAGGATGTTAAGTAGTGCAAATGTTTTTCTATTGCAGTAAGGATGTTGTTATTCAGAGTTCGGACTTTTGAAGGGTCGTGTTGTTTAATTTCTGTCAACAGCAAAAGGAAAATCCGTAAAAAATGTTTGTTAGCTAACTCCTGATGCTCATTTAGGATGTGTTCGGTTGATCTGAGGGAGTCAATTTATATTTCTAGCTATTTTAGAACATCCGTTTCTTGTCTTTGTTAACAGTATCTCATGTCTGTAAGTTATCTTTGGTTCAAATGGCTCTGATCACTATGGGACAACTGCTGAGGCCATCAGTCCCCTAGAACTTAGAACTACTTAAACCTAACTAACCTAAGGACATCACACACACCCACGCCCGAGGCAGGATTCGAATCCGCGACCGTAGCGCTATCTTTGGTGTTAGACAGGGATTGTCAGTGTTGATCGATGGGAGAGGCGATTGCAGATTTACATACATTTTTAGTCTGTTGGCATCTGTGTTTCCATCGTATCTTATAGCTTCTGCCGGTCTTGCCCGGACTGCCGCAGAAGTTCACCTGCTTTCCCTGCAAGACAAGGACTGCTGGAGGAAAGGATACTGCGGCGAAATGATTTAGCCGCAGCCTAGGGGCTGCTTCCAGAACGGATTTTCACTACGCAGCGGAGTGTGTGCCGATTTTGAACTTCATGATACATTAAAACTGTGTGCCAAACTGGGACTCGAAACCGGTTCCTTACGCTGCAAGAGAAGGTCGTCAGTCTTTCCTGGATAGTTGAGTCGGTAGAGCAGTCACCCGCGAAAGCCAAAGACTCCGAGTTCGAGCCCCGTCTGGAACGAAGTTTTAATCTATGAGGAATGTTGCATGGGGGCTTAATTATATATAATGCAACTACTTTTAATTTACATGCATACATGACCTCTAACAGCCTTTAGTTTGAATAACTCTCAGTAAGTAAGTACGAGTACGGAGTGTGAATGATCGTAATATTTCACAGTGTGTACACCACTTCAAGAATCATGGCAAAACAAAAGCAAACATGTGGAGTATTTCTTGTGTCAAGTGTCACTTTCTATTTCAATTGCTGATGAAGATTGCAGTGTAATAACTGTCAATGGTCTAAACCTAGTGTTGGTATGTCATGTCGTTAGCTTCCTTTCTATTAGCACAAATTTATACAGCTTCCATAAAACCTCCAGCTCATGTGACTTCAATGAAGTTTCTTGTACCAATGTCGTTCGTAGAATTACATCAGTTCATTTTCTTATCTTAAAATATAAGGTACAAAGCGTAAGCAAAACATGCAATAGCGAGTAAATATACCAGTAGAGAACAGAATGTCAACAAGTGGATGCAGCACAATCCCTATAACGAGGCTCTTCCAAGCGAACAATCTATAATTAATACCATAGTGTGACCTAAACTCCATGTTCGTACACCGCATATCAGCATTTCCATGTACCAAATTAAAGAGTAGTTATGACAACAAAACAGAAATGTGTAAATATGCAATCCATACGCACAGCAGCAAACATGCCTTACACAATAAACAGGTCATTAGAATCACATCGCCATAAGCAAATAAATCTTCATATGTAATCTTAATAAGTAAACATGAAGGCGCAAGCAGATAAATCACAAAGTATAACTTACATATCTAACCACATCAGCACAATTCATCAGGTGACAATTATAATTTAAATAAGTAAGCACAGCACGCACATAATAAAAAAAAAAATGTGACATCAGTGAAAAAGCAGTGCAGCCAAGCGATGCATAATATACATAAGTAACAACCCTGTTCATTAATCAATCATTGTCAAAATCAGTTAATGTACGCAAGCACGTCGCTTCACAAGTAAATTCATAGAACATGAAATTTAGCACAAAGTATGAATCACGTAATCGCGAGCAGCAAATTACGTCTAAAGTACGTACCTAAGTGGAAATATGTTACCTGAAAAATAAACTCAATTAATAGTTACCTTTTTAGTTTATTAGTTTCTTCTTCGAAATTACATTCTTCCTGAAATTTTCTCGATAGCAAGTCCTCTTAACGTCGGACACACACAGAATTTACCTGAAGTTCTTAAATATTTTATACAACTGTATCTTGAAAAATACTGAACGTTAATAACATAATTTATCAAGTCACTATAGCTTTATACTGAATTGAATCAGAGAAATTAGACTGTGTATTTGTTTATGGCTGTCAGTGCATTCGCACTGAGCGCTCGATCAGCTGTAGGTACGCGTGACGTAGGAAGTAATTGTTTGCGGTCAACGACTGCCTTGTGCGGCGCGCAGACTTGACTGTTGCTTTGAGTATGTGCCGCCGCCGGAACACGGCGCGGTATCCTTGTATTCTCTACGTGTTTACGTATAACTGTTAGTTTCTCAAAAGTATGTCATTCCACAAAAATTTTAACGTTCGATGTATGATGTATTCCCTTAGAGCGCCGAGATTTAAGAGTTTCTACTTCGACAGTGTTATCATGAATAATTTTGCGAATACCATATGGACCGTTATAAAGCAGAAAAAATTTGCGACACAAGCCTTTTCCTTTGTGAGACAAACGATGAGACTTAATTAACACCTTTTGACCAACTGACAAGATTTTTAAACGACCAGGACGTTTAGCTGATTTCTCTCTTCTAGCAGCCGCAGATGCAATATTTTGTAGAGCCAGGTTGACAGCTTCAGAATGCCGCAGTTTCCGTGAAGGCGAAAAAGGAACGATTTCAGAAATGCGATTTGTCGGTGCTTTATTTTGTAATATCAATATAGGCGGTAGAGAAGTTGAATCATTAGGGAGTTGATTCAGAATGTTTTGAAAAATATGAAGATACTGATCCCAAGTTCTGTGATTCTGATGACAATAAAGTCGACACAATTTATTGATTTTCTTCATCCATCTCTCTGAAGCTTTAGATTGAGGGTGAAAAAGTGAAATGAAAATTGGTTTAATCTTACGACGCCATAGAGTACGAAGCCAAATTTTAGAGCGAAACTGTGATCCACTATCTGATATAACCTTATCAACATGACCGACTTCTTTCAGAAAATGTTTGATGAAAGCGTTAGATACTGAACGAGCTGTTGCTTTGGGTAAAGGTGTAAAACACACATATTTTGATGTCAATTCCACTGCTACCAAAATATACGCAAAACCATTAGTATAACGAACCACTGGACCGAACAAATCGACTGCAGCCATCTCCTTTAATTTCGCTGGAATGATAGGAAACAACGGTGCTCTGTGAGAAATAGTTGGCGGCTTAGCCTTTTGACATAATTTGCATTTGGCAAGAACTGATCGAATACGTTTTTCCATATTACTGAAGCAGCAATTTTCTCGTAATTTATGAAAGCATTTTCTGGGACCAAAGTGTGCGTAACTGAAATGTGTATACAAAATCAATTTATTAATCCACTCATCAGGAATACAAACTAACCAAACAGAGTTGTCGACCGATTTTCGTTTAAAAAGAATATCATTGCGAACTAAATAATACTGTCTAATCGCTACGCTTTCCTTTCTCCTCCACTTCTCCTTAATGTCCTTCCAGATTGGATCCTTATTTTGCTCCTTAGCGATGTCCTGGAGCGAAGACGAAATAAAATTTTCAAACGCAACACCTTGAATATACCTCAAACAATAATTGGTTTCTTTGCAGTCCTCCTCAGCACTTTGTTTCAAACCCATAGATGCACGTGATAAAGCATCAGCAATAATATTTGAAGAACCCTGTATGTAAACAATACTAAAATGAAATTCCTGTAGATACAGCGCCCATCGTGACAATCTTCTATGAGTTAATTTTGTTGACATAAGAAATTCCAGAGCTCGATGATCGGTGTAAACCTTAGTATGTCTCCCATACAAAAATGTCCGAAATTTTGTGAAAGCCCAAACAACAGCCAAGGCTTCAAGTTCCGTAATCGAATAATTCTTTTCTGATTTAGAAAGAACACGACTTCCAAATGCAATAGTTTTCTGTACTACAACGCCGTTTTCTTCTATCTCTTGAAATAAGTGTGCACCTAGGCCTTTGTATGACGAGTCCGTCGCCAAACAAAAATCTTTAGATAAATACGGATGTGAAGGAAGTGGAGCAGCAACTAAAGCATCACGAAGTTGTTCAAATTCTGACTGAGCTTCCTCATCCCAATACCAATTAGAATTCTTTCCAGATAGTTCACATAAACGAGGTGTGGCCAAATTGTCCAATCTAACAAAGCGTCTAAGAAAATTACAGACACCAAGGAAACTACGAACCTCTCGTTTTGTAGTAGGAACAGCATAATTACGAATAGCGTCTAGTTTCTCTGGATCAGGAAGAATACCTTCTGTAGAAATAATATGACCAAGCAATTTCACCTGAGAACGACCAAATTCAGATTTTTCCAAGTTCACTGTAATGCCAACTCTTGCAAAAATACGTAATAATGAATCCAAAATTTTGTTATGCTCACTCCAAGAATATCGTCAACATATGAGGTAATATTGTCACGAAGATTAACAGGTAAAATTTCGTTTAAACTACGAATGAATGCTGCTGAAGATACAGTAAGTCCAAACGGTAATTTCCGAAATTGGTAACAGTTACCAAAGGCTAAAAAGCCTGTGTATTTTCTACAATCAGGGTGGAGTTCTATTTGCCAAAAACTTGCGCGCATATCAATCGTGGATAAGACTTTAATTCCATGGAAATGTTGTTGAAGTTCATCTAAATTTTGTGTACGGTCAGTTTCACGAATGATAATATTATTTATCTGTCAGGAATCCAGAACCAAACGAATTGACCCATCCTTTTTAAGAACGACGTGTAATGGGCTAGTATAAGGACTGACTGCTGGCTCAATAATGCCTTGATCTAACATGTATTGAAGTTCACTCTTGACCTTGTCTCTGTAAGCCAAAGGAATAGCGTACGTTTTTCCTCGAAATGGTGTGTGTTCTTTTACTTTAAATAAATATTGTAAGCCTTGTATAGTTCCTGTGTGATGACTAAATACTGTAGCATGTGAAGTCAAAATTTGGTGCAATTCTTCTCTTGCAACGCCATCTGGCACTTCAGCTTTGTTAACCTTTTCATTAATTAATTCTTCACTATTAATTATATCATCCATCGCGTCTCTGTATGTATTATCGTTGTCATGAATGAACACATTGTCGTCATAATGCTCAGCGAAAACATCAGAAGTAAGAAACCTTAAACATTTTGTGTCTGATTCAGATTTCGTTAAACACTCGAAAAATTTCAAACATCTCGGCATTCCGGCAACAGTCAAGCTCACGCTCCCTTCCTTAAAGTTTAAAATTGCCTTATGTGTGTCAAGAAACTCCATACCTAATATAATTTGTGTACTGAGGAATGGAACAATAATAAAATTAGCAGAAAATTCATATCCTTGACAAATGAAATTTAAGTTGGTCTGTTGTTTGACTTCCACACTTTTTCCAGAAATAGCTCCTCGAATTGTAGTTTTAGAAACAGGTAATACAGGACAAGCAATAGTTCTTACACATATACGAAAAACTGATTCACTAATAACATTCAATGGGCTCCCTGAATCTAAAACCCCAGTGAACTTATTCTTACTCACACATACTTCAATAACTGGATGTAAATATGCGTCTACATTATTTTCCTTTTCGTCGAGCAAAATGTCTCTCATGTCTTCCAGGCGTACATAGTGTAAAGTCGTAGTGTCATTACTTTCTGAACCGTCTATATTGCTGCCAGAAGCCGAAGCTACAAGTCATTGTCGATTGTTTGCGTCACGGCTTTGATTATTCGCGTCATTTCGCGGATCAATTTCTACGATTTGCACTTGTCTCTCTGAATTTCTGTCACGCGGAGGATGCCAATTAGGTCCCTTCTGTCTGTTACATGTAAATTCTTGGTTGTGTCTGTTATAAAAATTTCTGTTTTCCTGTCTATCTGCATGACTACTTCTTGTGTAAATTCGACTGTCACTTCTGAAATTATTGTTATATCTATTACCCTGGTTATTTCTGTAGTAAGAATTTCTATTATTGTATGAATAATTTCTGTCTTGATGATACCGATTACTGTTTCCGTATGATTGATCATTCCGGTAGGAATTTCCGTTATTATAATTGTCTGTGTAATCTCTGTTAGAACGTCTGTTATTGTCATAAGGCTGGTATCTATTGTCCTGTCTGTTACGTCTGTCATTCTCAAAATTACCCATATAACGTCCGTTCCGATCATTATCCCTTCTCTCTGAAAATCTATTGTGATTACCGTTACTGAAAAAATTACAAGAAGTCCCGTCGTCATTGTCATACTCAAGTTCTTGTAGCAAAGTCTTAAAAGTCTCAATGTCGTCTTTACATCTTCCGGCTAAAGCAATTTGTCTTATGGATTGTGGCAGCTTAGTTAAACAAATGCGAATTAATTCAGCCAGGCGATAAGGGCTGGAAAGGAACTGATTCTTTCGATTCATGTCTTCAAAGTATTCTGCTGGCGTGCGGAACTCAGACTGTTTAAAATTACGCTGCATAATAAGACTATGTTTGACTCTGTCTTGCGTGTTTTCTGACCAACATGCCGATAGAAATGCATGATAAAAATCATTTAGATTATTACAATCTCTAATAAGTGCGCGCATCCGCGTCGCCGGTTCGTTTTCTAAATATCCACACATAAATTCCAGTTTGTGACTTAGTGGCCAATTTGGTGGAAGTGCGTACATAAACTGATCCAACCATGAACATGGATGTATGTCATTCTTAGAATTGCGAAAGATCTTAAATTTCCGAACAGATAAAAAGTGTTTATAGTCAAAGTTTTCTCCTCGTGGCGACAAAGACCTACCGCGTCTGTCCCAGTCCCAATGTCGATTATTGTCAAGTTAGCGCGCCTGGCGCTCTCTTGTTGCATCTCGTAAATGAAATAAATTATTTTCTTCAAAGCCCTCTGCTATCTGTGATTATAAATTTCTTCTACTGTCCTTTCCTACGATTTCGCTTTCTATTTGTTTGACTTGCTTTCGTAACGCCTCAAATTCCCTTTTAATGCGTTCATTAAATTTTTCCTGATTTTCAACATCTTTATTTATGTTCTGGTACTCTTCGCGGTTTCTGCAAATTGCAATGGAGCTGTATCATCTGAATCTCTGTCCCCATTTAAACTAAGACTTGTCAATTTATCTGAAATCTCCTCAACTCATTCCTATAAGTCACATATTTGTTCTTTCTGTTTATTAACGTCTTCCGTAAGTGTCGCGACACGGGTTTCGGTATTGACACATTTAGTAGTTAAATGTTCACACTGTTGTGTTAGGTTATTTATTCTATCAACTGGTACTGATTCCTCGATTTTCTCAAATATTTCTTCCTTATCGTGTGCACGTTGTAAATTTAACTCTGAAAATTTTTGTACTAGCACGCGATCTCTTTCTTCCTGTTCTCTATCATGTTCCTTTTGTCTAATTTCTATTGAAATTAATCTATTATTGTGAGCATTCAAAATCGGTTGTACTTCTTCTCTAATTTCTTTCTTTAATTCATCTTTCGTGTTTTTGAAACATGTCCCTATTCGTGAGTCTAACCGTGTTTCCATTGTTCCTATCTCAGTTTTAATTGTTCCTATTTGTGAGTCTAGCCGTGATCCCCCTGTTTTTAATTCAGATCCCAAATTTAATATTGCACTCATCAACTGCTCCACATTGACTGGTTCGAAATTCTTTTCGCCCCTAAAATTTCCCGCAAAACCAACTTCCTTCGTCATAGCTGTAAAGCTATCTGTGTTCGATACTATTACAGAATCTTCTGTCGTTAATCTCGTATTCTGAAAATTTTTTGATTGTGAAAAGTTTTGAAATGGTTCCGGACTATTTCCCCTGCTTATTAAATTATTTTCTACTTCATTATTCATCATACTGTTCTCCTGTGTTGGCAAGTTCGCCATGTTAACAATTTCGTCATTCTGACTATCCATAATTTTTGCCTTTTTCATCGATCGCATAATCATTTACAAAACATACAAAACTCGTCACTAAACGAAAATTACACACAATATGACACTTTATCACCAACAATACTATTCACACGAAATGCTTCCCGACAAACACGCCTAACGAACAATTAAAATCTTCACAATTGCACAAAATTGTCAAACCCGTATACAAGACATCAAAAATTAAATTCTGCAAAAATACCACTAGAAGAAAAAATGGTTCAAATGGCTCTGAGCACTCTGGGACTCAACTGCTGTGGTCATCAGTCCCCTAGAACTTAGAACTACTTAAAGCTAACTAACCTAAGGACATCACACACATCCATGCCCGAGGCAGGATTCGAACCTGCGACCGTAGCAGTCGCGCGGTTCCGGACATTAGAAGAAAGACAAGACAACTACAAATGTTCAATTACGAAATCTACACATGCAATGTAGACTACAATTACTAACCTACAAATTACTACAACAATACTACTGTCTGCTATTTTTACTATCAAAAGAATTCCAAGGGACGATCCGAAGCAGCGGTCGCCACGTGCATGGGGGCTCAATTATATATAATGCAAATATTTTTAATTTTAGTCGCTGTCTGTCCGGTTACGCAGTCTCGTAACCGGTTGGCCCTGACTAGTATTAGTACGCAATCTGACTGCATAGAATAACAACAAAGAATGAAAGGAAATTTCCGTTAACACAATTAATTAATTAAGCACGAGCAACTATAAAAGCTACGAAACAAAAAAGCACAAGTGTAACTGGTCTGTGTCTGGAAGTGTGATTCAACGTACACATCTGGCACGGTTCTTCCTCAATACGAGAAGTTGCTTTAAACGTCATTTACAATGAATTAATTAAAAAAAACAGAAATACTGTGATTGCACATAGAAACCAGAATTTCACTCTAATACATGAACACAAGCCAGATGCTTTGTTGACTGAAACTGTGACCAAGAGACATTGTTAGTTAGGAAATTTGAAATAAAAAAAATGTTTTTTTACCTTCATATATATTGACGAAATATACACTCTGATCATTACAACATCCCCAATCGAACAGCATCGGCTGTCTAGCCCATCAGAACAACTGCACACGACATGCTCACAACTAGTACTGCTATCGACATCCTCTCAACAAGCACTAACGACGGCAACCTCAGAAGAACTACTTCCCACAGCAACTTCTGAACAAGCACTGCCAGTGGAGGCGGCGGAAAAAAACTCTTTGGCGCAATCTCTGGCGCTGTGACTCAGTTTCGCCACCTTTCAATGTTCAAATCAGCGCACACCCCGCTGCAGAGCGAAAAGTCACTGCATATAACATACCTCTCGACGTTAGTAAAGTGGAGGGGTTTGTGATGGCTGACTTTTGCGGGGCTGAAGTCGCCGCACCGCTTAAGACCCACTGCCGGCTGATGCCAGCGGTCCAGCGGCAACCTGCTATCGCCGTCAGTCGTTCATTAGGGCGTCCGCTAACCTGGTTAGCGGGCAGTGCTGTTAGGCCATTAGCAGGCGCGCGCTGCCACACGGCTAGTGTACCGGTCAGGGCGGCTCCCCACCGTTCTGCCCTCTCCCGGGAAACGGAAAGAGTTACTGGACAGAACCAGCACGTTGACTGCTTAAAAGAGCTACGTGTCCGATGCTGCATCATCATTCCTCCGTAAACGCTATCTTTACAGCAGAGTGGTGAAGCACCAATAACCCCAAACCTGATTCTTTACTCAATCGAACACTAAATGAGAATATTCTCGGTAACTTGCCTCCCGTTTTAAGAAAAGCTAGTGATCCACGCTTCTCAGTGTTTATGACGGCATATCTCCTGAACTAGGTGTGATACAATTGTACACTACTGGCCATTAAAATTGCTACACCAAGAAGAAATGCAGATGATAAACGGGTATTCATTGGACAAATATATTATACTAGAACTGACATGTGATTACATTTTCTTGCAATCTGGATGCGTAGATCCTGAGAAATCAGTACACAGAACAACCACCTCTGGCCGTAATAACGGTCTTGATACGCCTGGGCATTGAGTCAAACGGAGCTTGGATTGCCTGTACAGGTACAGCTGCCCATGCAGCTTCAACACGATACCACAGTTCATCAAGAGTAGTGACTGGCGTATTGTGACGAGTCAGTTGCTCGGCCACCATTGACCAGACGTTTCCAATTGGTGGGAGATCTAGAGAATGTGCTGGCCAGGGCAGCAGTCGAACATTTTCTGTATCCAGAAAGTTCCCGACAGGAACTGCAACATGCGGTCGTGCATTTTCGCGCTGAAATGTAGGGTTTCGCAGGGATAGAATGAAGGGTAGAGCCACAGGTCGTAAAACATCTTAAATGTAACGTCCACTGTTCAAAGTGCCGTCAATGCGAACAAGAGGTGACCCAGACGTGTAACCAATGGCACCCCATACCATCACGCCGGGTGATATGCCTGTATGGCGATAACGAATACACGCTTCCAATGTGTGTTTACCGCGATGTCGCCAAACACGGATGCGACCATCATGATGCTGTAAACAGAACCTGGATTCATCCGAAAACATGACGTTTTGCCAATCGTGCACCCAGGTTCGTCGTTGAGTACACCATCGCAGGCGCTCCTGTCTATGATGCAGCGTCAAGGGTAACCGCAGCCATGGTCTCCCAGCTGATAGTCCATGCTGCAGCAAACGTCGTCGAACTGTTCGTGCAGATGGTTGTTATCTTGCAAACGTCCCCATCTATTGACTCAGGGATCGAGACGTGGCTGCACGTTCCGTTACAGCCATGTGGATAAGATGCCTGTCATCTCGACTGCTAGTGATACTTGGCCGTTGGGATCCAGCACGGCGTTCCGTATTACCCTCCTAAACCCACCGATTCCATATTCTGCTAGCAGTCTTTGGATCTCGACCAACGCGAGCAGCAATGTCGCGATACGATAAACCACAATCGCGATAGGCTACGAATGGTTCAAATGGCTCTGAGCACTATGGGACTTAACATCTATGGTTATCAGTCCACTAGAACTTAGAACTACTTAAACCTAATTAACCTAAGGACATCACACAACACCCAGTCATCTCGAGGCAGAGAAAAGCCCTGCCCCGCCGGTAATCGAACCCGGGAACCCGGGGATAGGCTACAATCGGACCTTTATCAAAGTCGGAAACGTGATGGTACATATTTCTCCTCCTTACACAAGGCATCACAACAACGTTTCACCAGGCGACGCCGGTCATCTGCTTTTTGTGTAAGAGAAATCGTTTGGAAACTTTCCTCGTGTCAGCACGTTGTAGGTGTCGCCACCTGCGCCAACCTTGTGTGAATGCCCTGAAAGGCTAATCATTTGCATATCACAGCTTCTTCTTGATGTCAGTTAAATTTCGCGTCTGTAGGACGTCGTCTTCGTGGTGTAGCAATTTTAATGGCCAGTAGTGTACAATTTTTCAGGTCAATTCAGTGGTATATATGGATGCTGTCTGAAAAATTTGTTGTTAATAAAGTTAGTATAAAAGTAGTAATAAATTTAAACGTAATTCTGATACTGAAGTTTAGTGCACAAATAGTAGATAAGCAGTTCTGCGTTTCATGTGGTGCTCCGCAGTAATGACATCATGACGATTTGCTAGTATTCTAAATATTCGCGATCTGGTATACACATCTACAACAACCCGTATGTGTCGTGGAGGTCTCTAATGCATGTTCCTTCAGTGGCAGGTATCTGGTTAGAGTCCTGGTACTGGAAGAAGTACGAGATTTTCCAGATATTTTGTAGCCAAAGTTTGGAAATAAGTAATTTCGTTGAGTGGAAGTGAAATCTCGTACTGATTGTAAATATTAATGAACAATCTTTATTTGAAGTATTAGATGCATTGTTTCTTGCTGTCCGGAATAATCGTTTGGAATATAAAGTTTTAATCACTACCAAAGAAGAATTATTAGAGGACAAGTCCTGTTTTATGTATTTTATTGTTTGCATGAGGTATTCCGCCTGATCAGCGTGCCGTTCCAAGAGAGTTGAAGACGTACTTGGAGTCTTCACGGGAAACTAGTCAAAAGGCGACAAGGAGTCTTTTGTGCCAACCAAGCTGTCAAGGAACACTAATGACCAGAAGTTTATATTATATGTATGTACTGGAAAAAAGCTTGTTATTCGTTACCCCGAAGATCTCCTGTAACAAGATACTTGTCATCTAATATGTTTTGTATTTGAAGGCACAATGAAAGCCTTAAATGATCGGAGATGCCAAGTCCTGGTTTTCAGTAAAAATAAGTTATTCTATAGATAAATAGATTATTCAACAAGTTGGGAGTTCGCAGACTATTCCGACATGAAGATCACAACGGAGTAGCCTAGAATATAAACGAACCACTCAAGGTCTCTAACGCATGTTTGTACAGTGACCGGTATTAGGTTCGAGTCCTGGCGACGGAAAAAAATTTCCTCACCCGTACTTGGATGACAACAACAGGAGAAGGCAAGCCGTTCTGTTCCTCATCACTAGATTCCATTCCAATTTCTTCGGTTACATTCCATTCCCCAAACGGCGTTCGGGCGTCTAGCGCTGTAGATGATGATCGGACTACAGATGGGGACGGTAAGACTATATACCCACATCGGCTTTCACGCTATCCCTTCTGCCATCAGTTCCAACGTCACTAACACGACACCACGCTACATACACACTTGTCAGTCACCTACACGTGAATGCTACACTTAAGTCCCCTGGCATCAAGCTATCCAAGTGACCTCAAAAGGTATACCACCAGAAAGTGAGTCACACGACTTCATGCCTTATACTATTTCAACGTTGACACTCAGCGAATCACTGTTTTGCTAATGAACTGACAGGGAACATGATCTATGCCTAGATGCGTAAGAATCCCCCTTACGCCGGATTGTGCTGCTGTCGACTACAGTTTACTTTCTGCTCAGATGACCCACAACATCTTTCATATGCCAGTAGTCGAAACTAGCAATCGTCTCGCCAACCAACCTTTCGCTATTCACAAATGTTTCACCAGTGATCTGCCCTTTTCCCCCGTTGGACACGGCTGTTCACACTCTTTAACTATAACACTTCCCATCCAACTCTCTACACCACAATATGAAGTTGGCGTCGTTGTCATGGCAGAATGTGGTGTGTGTACCGTGAGAAGTGTAGGCTGCTCTCTCTCGACACGTTTATTTAAGGCCGAGAACTAATAGTCGGTGACGCTGTCAGAGTAGGCGCCGTTGCTGGTGGTTAATGAACAGCCTCGGCAAATGCTGTTATGCTCGAAAGCGTTCTAGGGTCGTTCAGTCTTATTGCGACTTTTATTTCCGGCTTCTGTTACGATGTCGATGTTAGGGTGCGTGAAAACGTTAGCGGTTCCTGAGAGATTATAAGAGATTAACTTTTTTGCATTTTGAGTTAAATGTTATTATTGATGTACATCTAACGATTATAAATCAGTTGATAATCTGACATTTTTCTGCATATCTAAGACATATAATTAACCAAACAATCAAGAAAAGCCGGCCGCGGTGGTCTAGCGGTTCTAGGCGCTCAGTCCGGAACCGCGCGACTGCTTCGGTCGCAGGTTCGAATCCTGCCTCGGGCATGGATGTGTGTGATGCCCTTAGGTTAGTTAGGTTTAAGTAGTTCTAAGTTCTAGGGGACTGATGACCACAGATGTTAAGTCCCAAAGTGCTCAGAGCCATTTGAGCCAATCAAGAAAAATTGCATCTTTTTCCCAATCTCTGAAATACCTCTGCACCAAGAAAAAGTAAATTAAAATGAAATGCAAGCAACTGTTAAGAGCTGAGAATTACAGCAACAGTCGAACAAACTAAAGAGTCTGGAAGTAAACTCTGGAGACATTTTCGTTCTTTTCTTCTTTAGATATTGCAGTTTTCTTCAGAATATTTCGATCGGAAATTATAAAGGACATAATCCAGGTAACAAGCCAGATTAATATAGGGAAACAAAGAAGGTTAATGAAGTATTAACTTTCCCACTGCAGTGGGCGTGTATACATGTCCTGCTTATACGCCTCCCTCTGTGCCATCCCCCAATTATTATGGATGTGTATAGGCGCACCGTTCGGGTTTTCCTACAGTGCTATGGACGGGTGAATGCGTGCTGAGCTGCCGGTATCGACTGCTGCGAACGAGTTACATCTTGGTGAATAAAAAAGTTTCTAGTATTTATCATAAAACATATATGGGCCATTGCGCGCTATCATTTGAAAAAGAAGACCCTCGTTTCAATATTTTGATAAATTAAGTAGATTTGACGATTTTTATCACCATATGACTCGCGATGAGCAAGGACCAGAATGGGCGCGTCGCCCTCAACCACCTTTCGCATGTAAAATACAATGACTCAAGAACGAAATGAGATCTTGTTCCGCTCTCAATTTTTTTTTTAAATTGATATCTTAACTACATTTCATTCACTACGTTGTATGAACCAAACACAACGATACGCAGTGTCTACACAATGTGTTTTTAACTCTGTGAACTCTTTTAAAATTTCGAGCAATGTTTTACTTCAGTTGATGCATCATTGTTAGTATAACGGATAACGAAAAGAAATTCAGTTCTTTATCCAGTGAACATATCGCGCTATAAGATGTGCAAAAATCAAACTTTTTCACCTCATAGTTTCCGAAAAATCGGATGATGAGTATATCATTTCGGCCGGAACGAAGTCTCTCAGTATAGATGCAATCGGCATTGGACCAGCAGTGTAGCCATAACAAAAGCCGCTTCAGCACGTAATTCCAAGTGCACGTCTGTAGCAGCGAAAAGGTTAAGCTCTGTGGTGAATTGATATTTGAGAGCTGAAGATGAAGAAAGTTGAGACTGAGGAGAAAAGGAATATGAATAAAAAAGTAAGGTTAAGACAGGATGATAAAGAAAAGAAAGAAAGATAATGGGAAGAAAAGGAACTGGAGAGGAAAGAAGGGAGAGTCGCGCGGAGTCTGCGGCGCCTTGTCACGGTCCGTGCGGCTCTCTCGCGTCCGAGGTTCGAGTCCTCCCTCGGGCATGGGTGGGTGTGTTGTCCATAGCGTAAGTTACACTCATGCTCATAAGGATAATTTCAGAATGTTGTGCCACACAACGTGGCACTACACAAAACTAACGCTAATAGCATAGGCACATAGCGAACACACACACACGGATTTATAAGTTCACGGTATTGGTGATAAGTTGAGAAAACCGTCCCAAAACACAAGTGCTACAACACCACTCTTCCCTGCGCATGTACCCCGACGTCAATATGCGATATGATCACCATGCACACGTACAGAAGCCGCACAACGGATTGGCATACTCTGGATTAAGTGGTCGAGTAGCTGCTGGGGTATAGCCTCCCATTCTTCTACCAGTGCCTGCCGGAGGTCCTGAAGTGTCGTAGGGGTTTGAAGACGTGCAGCGATACGTCGACTGAGAGCATCCCAGACGTGCTCGCTGGGGTTTAGGTCTGGAGAACAGGCACGCCACTCCATTCGCCTGATATCTTCTGTTTCAAGGTACTCATCCACGATGGCAACTCGATGGGGCCGTGCGTTATCATCCATCAGAACGAAGGTGGGACACACTGCATCCCTGAAAATGCGGACATACTGGAGCAAAATGACGTCCCTTTGCACTTGGCCTGTAGCAGCTCCTCTGTCAAAGACATGCACCAATTATAATCCCACCCCACACCGTCAAACCACGACCTCCATACAGGTCCCTTTCAAGGACATTAAGGGGTTGGTATCTGGTTCCTGGTTCACGCCAGATGAAAACCCGGCGAGAATCGCTGTTCACACTATACCTGGAATCGTCCGTGAATCTGGGACCACTGTTCCAATGACCGTGTACTGTGTTCTTGACACCAGGCTTTACGGGCTCTCCTGTGACCAAGGGTCAGTGGAATGCACCTTGCAGGTCTCCGGGCGAATAAACCATGCCTGTTCAGTCGTCTGTAGACTGTGTGTCTGGAGACAACTGTTCCATTGGCCTCGGTAAGGTCCCGAGCAAGGCTACCTGCAGTAGCCCGTGGCCGTCTGCGGGCACTGATGGTGAGATATCTGTCTTCTTGTGGTGTTGCACACAGTGGACGTCCAGTACTGTAGCGCCTGGACACGTATCCTGACTGCTGGAATCGTTGCCATAACATTGAGATCTCACTTTGTGGCACACGGAGCGCCCGTGCTACGACCTGCTGTCATTGACCAGCCTCGAGTCACCCTAATATTCTACCCCTCATAACGTCATCAATATGTGTCGTTTGGGCCATTTTCAACACAAAGTCACCATTGGACCGTACTCTGACATACACCAACACACTTCTGAGTATGTGGACTGCTGCGTGCACCACCGTGTGACGACCACAGGTCAAATGCAGCGCATGGTCATACTACGAGGTGATTTAAACCAGCAAACTGCCAACGACAGCGTTGTTTCACCATGTATCAGCATTATCCTTAATTTGTGAGCATGAGTGTAGTTTCAGTTAGGTTAAGTAGTGTGTAGGCTTAGTAACCGATGACCTCGGCAGTTTGGTCTCATAAGTCCTTACCACAAATGTACAGAGAAGGAAGAGAAGGAAAAAAGGGGGAATGGAGAAAGAGGTGGAGCAGTAAGGGGAGGGGGGGGGGGTGAGGGATTAGGTAGAAGTGACGGACTGAATGAAGATGAAAGGTGTAGAAGCAAGAGGAGGAATGATATTTCTGATAGTAATGGTAGGAGATCGACCAACATTAGAAGCTTCAGGTTATAGTGGTGAAGACACTCTCGATGACAATAAGTTAATAGGAGTGTGTGGGCGCTGATGACCACGCTGTTTAGCGCCCGTAAACCTCAAACACACACAATAGGAGTGTGAATCTCGTTAGTTTGCTTACGTCGAATGCTTCGGGATAAATGTCGAACAAAATTTTAGAAGTGTGTAAGAAAAAGCAATGAGCTACGCTAGGAGCAGCAGTGGCTCTCGGTTAGCGAGCGGCGGCTCGTGTGGTCGGCAAGTGGAGCGTGCCTGACTGGCGGTGCGGGGCGTCAGGAGACGTAAGAGTGGTGGGAGGTGGGTGGGGCGGCGATGCGCCCGTCCGCAATTAACGGCTTAGCCGCTGACAGCCCCGGCCGCGGCGCGCGATAGCGGCAGCAGCCGGCAGCGCCCGTGCCGCCGCCCACGCCTGGGCCTGAGACATTAGCCATGCGCCGGCACGCGCCTCACACGCGGCGCGGCGGGGGGGGGGGGGGGGAGGGGGAGGATCAGGCTGCCCACGGCTCGGAGCCGCGTCCAGCCGTCACTTCCATCCATCACCAGTCTCCAGTCTGCTGTGTCATCCCAGTGCAACTTCACAGAACTGTTTCGTGCAGCCTAACATCTACATCTACATCTCTTCTATCAACCCTATCTGGTACGGATCCCACACTGCTGAGCAGTATTCAAGCAGTGGGCGAACAAGCGTACTGTAACCTACTTCCTTTGTTTTCCCTGCTAAGTGTCGTAGATTTCCGTCTTCCATACTCCGCAAACCCCTGACGGTGTGTGGCGGAGGATACCTTGAGTACCTCTATCGGTTCTCCCTTCTATTCCAGTCTCGTATTGTTCGCTGAAAGAAGGATTGTCGTCGGTATGCCTTTGTGTGGGCTCTAATCTCTCTGATTTTATCCTCATGCTCTCTTCGCAAGATATACGTAGGAGGGAGCAATATGCTGCTTGACTCCTCGGTGAAGGTCTCGAAACTTCAACAAAAGCCCGTACCGAGCCACTGAGCGTCTCTCTTGCAGAGTCTTCCACTGGAGTTTATCTATCATCTCCGTAACACTTTCGCGATTACTAAATGATCCTGTAACGAAGCGTGCTGCTCTCCGTTGGATCTTCTCTATCTCTTCTAGCAACCCTATCTGGTACGGATCCCACACTGCTGAGCAGTATTCAAGTAGTGGGCAAACAAGCGTACTGTAACCTACTTCCTTTGTTTTCCCTGCTAAGTGTCGTAGATTTCCGTCTTCACCAGCCTTTTTCCCACTATTATCAGGTGGGTTACTCAGTTAATACACTGAAGACCCAAATAACCTTGTACGCCTGCCTATCATCGTGTAGGGCCCCCACGACGACACAGAAGTGCCGCAACACGACGTGGCATGGACTCGACTAATGTCTGAAGTTCTGAAGTAGTGCTGGAAGGAATTCTCGCCATGAATCCTGCAAAGCTCTCAATAAATTATTAGCAGTACAAGGAGGTGGATATCTCTTCTGAACAGCACATTGCAAGACATCCCAGGATATTCTCAATAATGTTCATGTCTGCAGAGTTTGGTGGCTGCGGAAGTGTTTAAACTCAGAAGAGTGTTCCTGGAGCCACTCTGTAGCGATTCAGGTCGTGTGAGACGTCGCATTGTCCTGTTAGAATTGCCCAAGTCCGTCGGAATGCACAATGGACATGAGTGGATGCAGATGGTTCAAATGGCTCTGAACACTAAGGGACTTAACTTCTGGGGTCGTCAGTCCCTTAGAACTTAGAACTACTTAAACCTAACTAACCTAAGGACATCACACACATCCATGCCCGAGGCAGGATTCGAACCTGCGACCGTAGCAGTCGCACGGTTCCAGACTGTAGCGCCTAGAACTGCTCGGCCACCTCGGCCGGCTGGACGCAGATGATCAGACAGTATACTTACGTACGTGTCACCTGTCAGAGTCATATCTAGGCGTATCAGGGGTCTCATGTAACTCCGACTGCACACGCCCCACACAACTACAGAGTCTGCACGAGTTTCAACAGTTCCCTTCTGACATGCATACCCGTACACGTCCATCCGCTCGATACAACTTGAAACGAGACTCGACCGACCAGGCAACCTGTATCCAGTCATCAATAGTCCACTCTCAGTGCTGAAGGGCCCTGGCGAGGCGTAAAGCTTGAGAGGCACCCACTTGCCTTTCTCATACTGTGGCATCAAGCAGTCAGGCCTGCAAGATGGGTGGTTTGCCAAGCGAGTGGATTAGCAACATGAATTCTCGTATCTTACGATTTTGTTACAAATTATCCTCCTGCATGAATAATACGCAACGGAAACACGCATCTGACTATAGAACTCTGTCTGCACACTACGCACTGGCAATACCACACTTACTTTTTGTCTTTGATTTAACGGCTTTTATACAAATTCGGGACATTATGATAACATACAATTTAATGAAATAGGCCACTAATCTCTTTCTTTTCACTATTTGATTTATTCATTAGCACACAAATTCTACAACCTACGACAATATCATAAGAGAATTTCCTTACTACGGTCTCGTAATCTATCTACCACAACTGTGCACTCCCTGGATCGGATGGTGGATCTTTTATTATACCTCACACTTCGCCTCTCACAATCATTCTCCAGAAACATTCCTCCAGATCGAGCGATGCAGAAGGAACAGGCATACCCACAAAATCTTCCGAAACTACCTTGCTACTCCCATGCAAAACACACATATTCAAATTACAAGACATACCCAATACAACAATCTGAAATAATACACAAAAACCGTTACAGCTTCATCATTTTCCGCTTTCCCACTTCAATCAATATTTAACCCAGTTTCACTCGACACTGCCCCAATTTGTAATTCCAGTTTCCTACTGTGAACTCTGGAGATAAACGCTCGTCTTCCTGTGCAATGCAAGCCAAGTGGCGTTGCTGGAAAAACGGCCGACTCACCTTGATTTTCTCTCAGAGTTTAAATTCAGCGTCACACGGAATGATATTTCTTAAATACTTCAATTTATGATACACACGCAATTCTTAAATATATCAGCTTATTGTACACACGCTATTAATTCTCAAATATTTCAGCTTATGGTACACACGATATTAATTCTTAAATATTTCAGCTTATTGTACCCACGCTAGTATCTCAACTTATAACTACACGTGGTCCCTTTGTGACCGTTGGTTTACTATAATCCCTTTAAAATTACCTGCCTCACTTTGTAATTTTCCCCACAAAAGATCCTAGGAAAGAGAAATGATTAGTTCTAACTACTCTTAAGTATTCCACATCCATACCATGCCTCCACGCTTTCATTACGGAGCACAACAAAAAACAGGTCTTCACAGCAGAAGGTTCAGCGCCAGAGTGCCGAGTCTGAAACATGGCCGTCTTTTCGTTCTCTCGCACCTCTCTCGAAGTGGGAGAAGCACCTTGCTACCTTATTGGTCGGCCACATTTCAAACGCTCAAAAGCTCTGGTAACTTCCATCTCTTTGGTCTCACCAAAGGTACCCAAAGGATCGACTCAAAGATGCTCATATCGATTCACTATCTGTGGTTAGCAGACGACCATACATTCATTCATTTACACCACACAGATCTCACCAAACGGGATGTAGGGATTTATTTTGCGGAAGTGCACATGTGATCAATTAAATAAATAACTTGTCATTCTTTCCCACACTGGTATCCGGCTTCGCTGTATTAATTGAAATTATTGAGTTACTTTTACAAAAAAAATGTGTTGTTCTGACAAGAATTTCGTACCTATTCTCAATGTTGGGCGGTACTGTACCCTTTCATCACCGGCTACCCATGCAGAAAAAAAATGGCACGGTACTATCCTTGCAATGCGAGGGTAGTCCCGAACATTTTTTTTTTTTTTTTTTTTTTTTTTTTTTTTTTTAAGAAAACCGTATTAAAACAAACGTAGCAATCCATCAAAATAACCAGGAGGAGACCTTAGCCCCTGGTGACCTCAAATAGACGACCAAATTATATTGTACTCTCCACAATCCGGAGTAACGTACACATACAAATATATAACAATCCAAATAAAACATCACATCATAGAAATGAAAAAATAATATTGAGATAAAAATTTGCTTTAGTTACTGGGATCTTCGTTATTTTTATGAGTAGTCCAAATTTCAATAATTCTAAAACAAATAAAAAAAATACTAATTGTACTCATGAAATTTTAAATAGCTCACCGTCCAAACACAGAGCAAGTAATCTGACATTCATAAATTGCGCTGTAAAAACCCTTACACAGCAAAGTCTAAATACTAAACAAAATCAACAAAAAAAAATTTCGTACACTAGTTACACGTAGAATGTCAGGCTCCATACCATTACTGTAAAATATACCTCAAACCTACAGCGAAATAACTGAGAAGGAAAACAATGAAATATACCACAAGTTACATACTGGTTACGTAATATAGTTCGTCTAAGACATCATGTCATACCTCATTAACTATCCTCACCTAAGCAATTGCCACAACTACTCGACAGTGAGTTTATCCTTGTCCATCAGTACAAATACCTGCTGCTGAGCCAGTCAGTCCATCAACTTTGATCAATACACGCAGTAAATAGTTTAACAATAAGTGCTTGAATCCACCAGTAGCTCTCTTATCTTACTCTACTGTTCATTTCTCTGTTGTCACACATATAGACGACAAGAACTTGCATTTCGACTAGCCTTCGTTACACTTTAATGTGAAATATCACCACTGTGATAATAAAAATAAGTGGCTTCAGTCAAAACACCAACAAGATTATTACTATGCACGACATCAAAATACATCAGTTAATTCCGATATTTGTTGTGCAATGCAAATTCTTCTCCCCTGTGACAACCTTACTGATCAATGCTACAAGAGCCGCTACGTTAGTATTACGCCACTGGCTAATAATTAAAGCATCATTGTACCAAATATTCTAATACACATGCTACGTGAACTTGATAACCCAGAACAAACCAAAAAACAAACACTAACTATTCTAAACACAATTATTAATAAAATACAATTACGCTTGCTGTCCCTTCAGGAATGAAACATATAAAAAAAACATTTACACAATTACAAATACATTATTCCCTATCTTGCGAGTCACACGGAAACATTTCATTCTGTGATTTTCTTGGGGTCAAAAAGTTGCTGATAGTTTTCCTAGAACCACTGTCTCGGTGTCAAAGCTCTCCCATGGTTACCCGGACGAAAGTCTTTGAGTCACTCAATTCGGCATTTTGAACACGCACTGAACAGTAAACTGTATCTCTCATTAAACACAAATGTCATAGTCACTCTCAGAGTACCATCCACACGAAACTGTTCGTCCAAAAAAATGGCCCTACAACTACTATTACCCACGGTTCTGTCCTTTCAGTTCATGGTGTAATTAAAAGTCGTAAGTTTCAACAAGCAGCACTTATTCCCGCGCCAATCCAAGAAATGTCTCCTACTACAGACGCAAATGTCAATGTCCCACTCTAATTGTTCACCAAACGACAACTGTCCTCTAAGTATACCAAGTGTCCCACATGCCATTCACAAAGCACACTTAACAAGTCATTGTCAAACAGTTTATGGATCCCACCATTCAGTGGTCAAGACAAAACAAAACAATCGTCCTGTCTGCTAAGGACAACATCTTTTCCACCTCTCACAATGTGGAAACACCAGTCCTTCACTTTCCACCTTATGGAAAGTCGCAGTCATCTTGTTTCACGGCTCCACAGTCCAGTACAAGTTAATAGCTGCAGGTAAAAAATGCTCGCCGGGCTCTGTCGCGCCTCGTCCATTCAGCAGTAGCGTCGCTGCGCGTGCCGTTGAGCAGAAAAAACCACCCGCTGTTGCCTCCGCGGGATACCTTCCCCAGTCGTAAGGGTGGCGGAACTCATGAATGGCCAGTGATGCGTGCGTGTCGCCCCAGGCCGTTGACCTGCTGTAGCGGGCGCGTGGAGTGTACCTCGTCCCGACAATGGAGTGGGGAGTGCCGCGGCTGTGTCGCCTGTCGTCGTGGTGACGTCAGCTCGGCCCGTTAGCGGTATGGGCGTTACGACACCCAATTAGCCAGATCTTCCGTGCATCTCGCAACATTACAAAAGGAAATTCTTACATTAAAATTATACACCCTAGTTTTCTACACAGACAACATACATTTATCTATCCTTTTTCTATAGACAGCCCACACTCGTGCTATTCATTGTACCTGTCGTCCCTCATACAAAACATGAAAGTGTAAAATAAAACAAAAGGAATAATAAGCAATCTATACCGCTCATAATTACAATACAAAACAGTAAACTACTCTAACATCCTATCACAGTAAAAAATATTAGAAACTGTTGATTCTCACGCTACAATATACAATGAACCTTTTGTGCTTATGACACACTGAAATTAAAATCCCTTGAAAGTGTTCTAACAAAAAAATGAGAAAATAATCTACACAACTCTCAATTACCTACCACATGTTATTAAATAGTAAACTACTTTAACATCCTAACACAATAAACATTTTAGAAACTGGTGACTTTAAATCTACAACATATAATGCACCTCTGTGCTTGTGACAGACTGAAAATTCGTATCTCTTCACATACTTTACATTTCCTTATATATAACAACGTTTCTAGGACACGTATGACAGATCCTGACCTCACATCAAGGTTCATCCCAACAAACAATAAAACACAATAATCTTTTAGTTATGGATCGGTAGCATCCCCTTTTCAGGAGTGTGCGCATTGATCACACTACTCTACGACTCTCACTCACCAGACATCACATTTTCCCTCTCATTCATTCCATTAACACACTAACAGAATAGGTTTAGAAGTCAGTTAACCTTAACACCACCACACTCACTACAACATACCATACCTTTGCTCCCTTATACTCAACCACATAACACATGAAGCTGTTTCAGAGATAGCATTCCAGTCTCCGAATTCGTCCTTTCACTCTGGCACCTCTCTCCATCGGCTTACCTCTGCATTCACTTTATGCTAAATATCAACTTAGAATCGCGATATTTCATCTAAGAACAAAAATACACAAATTAATCAACCTGCAAAAAAAATAGCTGTACACATTCTTGGTACCGTTTTGATTAGTTATACTGGTACGAGGCTTCAACAACAACAAAAAATATTATTTTTCTCAAATCGCAATTGTTATGCTAAGAATTAGATCTACACCTACATTACATCTTACGTCAGTATTCCACAACGTTCACCTTCTGGGTCTCATACTCCCTTTACGTCCTTTCACATTGTGCAGTTGTCCTCATCTCTTCATTCGTATTTCGACTCTCCGTCCGTCCATTACTCCATCATTTCCTGGTCTTCCTTCGCCATTGGCATCAATCTCTATTGCAGCATACACAGGCCTCTCTGTAACATACATCTAAGACATCTCCACATTATTCAATTCTACTCACCTTTATTTTACCGCTGCTTCATCACGTCGAATCTCCCTTCATCATTCACACTGCTTCACGTCGATTCTCTCCTCAAAAATTCACCTTTATCCACTACTATTTATCACGTCGCTTCTCTATCTACCATCTTTATTCACTCATTAATCCTCACGTCGTTTCTGCTTGATCCTTATTCATACGACAAAAAAAAAAACACGTACATACACCACTCTGTCGACTCCTGTTCATGACTCATTTGACCAGTCTATTCCGTCATACTTCCTGACATCCCGCCTGAAAATTCTTACGTTCGATTTGACCCTGCACAACGTTACACACCACAAATAAATACACTGACTATCTACCATAAATTGCCTACTTTAGATCTATCCTTAACTTTTCCATAATTTGATGTTAGAAATGTGATGAAGCCCACGAGATTGTTTTCCCTTGATCGTCTCAATCAGTACAGCATTTTCATGGACAATCCGCCTCACTCTGAATGGTCCACAATACACAGTAAAAAATTTGCTAGTTTGGAATCTGTGCTTACACGAAAATTAAATGTGTGCAGAGAATATACAAGCTGGGAGAAATGGGCAGCCCAAGTGTTAGAAACTTAGGTGCTAGTGGCCTCTTTCACTAACACCAGATTCCGAACAACCATACACAGCACTTCATTATAACTGTCACCACGACAATGACATCAGATGGCATCTAATTTAAAAACTTCGATCACAATGTTTACCTCCTACATTACTTGTTTAGTATCTACAATAGTCGAATCACACTAATTCGACTGGACTCATTGGCATTATTACATAACAATTCTTTTACTTTACTGTTCGAAATAAAATTTGCAAATTTTACTGAGGTACCAGCCTAATAGATTCCATTACTGGCGTTTTATTCTCTGATCAGAAGTATGGTATTTGCATTCCTACATACTAGTTGAGTTTGTCTGCTACATAGACAATTTTCAGTGCCAGCTGCATGTGTTTTAAGAGCAAGATATTAAGGGCTGATATGTTGGATTAGTTTCTCCTATTCTTCAATCTATTACAACATGAAAGAAATACCCGGATTCCATGCTCTCCTGTCATTCAGATAGTTTCTACCCTCGACACTATCTGACCTGTCTCCGTTCACGATACCGCTCTCATTACCCAAGTGTTGAAATGACGCGGAATCGTCTAAGCCTCTGCCTGCCATCACTATACCTCTGCGCAATTTCACTGGCAACTTCGTTATATGGATCCTAATGAACTCCGCTGGTTCGTATGTCACATCCAAGTACCTGTTTCGTCTGAACATCTCCTGATACCACGACACTGAATCCCTTATGCCACCTTCGTTACGATTTTGCATCATCAATATGCTTAGCGTAACCTGGTCCTGCTTACTTTTCGGCCTGAATTCATTTAAATAGCTACTACAGTCTTTAAGGTCTTCCTGCATTTTCGCTCTAGCCTCGTCCCTCAAATAGTTATACACAAACTTCGTTTTGCGGAGCAATCCCCTCGATGAAAGTAATGCGTCCTGAAATTGAGACAGCCTTGGACTATACCCAGTTGAGTCTGCCACCTGTTTTATCCGACAAAACCGTTCTTCTGACTCTGTGAATTCGCCTTTCTCCTTCTGCCTATTTTCGCTTTCTGAGTTTATCTCACTCTCCCTCGGCAATCTACCTGGTGGTGCGTCACCTTCGCTACTGCACGCTAATTGCAACTGTGCTAGCTCACTATGTTTCCTACTTATTTCTAATTGTGCCTCTTTAAACTGTAATGGTGGCTGTATCTCCCCCTGATCGGCATAAACCTCTCGCTGCGTACTGTCAGAACCTGTCTCGCCTCTTGTACTGATCTTTTCTGTATCTGCACTAATCGTATTCTTTCTGACCACTACCTCTTTGATTCGCTCACATGGCAACACGTCCCTACGCTCAGTAGTATCACTCTCTATTGCAAATACTTGTACCTCCAAATTATTATCTTTTTCTTTCACTGCGTCACCTACTTGCTTCAACGCACCCAGATTCTTCTCCTCCTCATCTAACCGATTATTAACTGCGGGCAGACGCTCATCGATAACTGTGTGGAGCTTCCTCATTGCCTCTTTATTTCCCTTATCCATTACCTCCAATCTTTCCTTATTTTCCCTATCTCTCTCCTTATTATCTCTATTGATTGCTTCTAATCTTTCGTTATTTGCTTCCAATTTTTTATTTATCGCTTTAGTCTCCCTACTCATCGCTTGTAAACTTTCATCCATCCTCTGTAAAAACTGCAGTAGCCCACCGTCATTTGCTACCGTCGACGCGCTCACCTCGTTCGCCTGAGAAACCGTAGCTTCGCTAAGGGTAGCTGCACTTTCACTCTCTACCTGACCGAGTCCCTGCTCGCCCGCGTCGTTCGGAAAGGCCCCGGATAGTGAACAAAGCCCACTGCACAAAGGCTCCCCTTGCAGAGGTCCACTGAACAATACAGCCTCTTCGGAGTGCCTGCCGTCCCCTCTCATTAACTCACGGTCAACACCTACGTCCCGCTGCACTGCTACATTCACGCCAGAATCGTTATTCTCCATGGTGACTATACTTTTAGCCTGCGACCTAGTTACTACGGACATTACGCAAAAAAAATTATGAAACGATCTTCTAGCCTTGTGCGATACTGCAATTAATTACATAAAATAAAATAAAAGATCCTCACCAATCCAGAAAGTAATTGCAAACAGAAAAAATTTTACTTCTTAGCGCTATTACAATACATTCCATTAAAAAAAATCTTAACAGAATAATAATCCTGGCAACAATTATCCTAACAAGAAATAATCCTGGCAACAAACTTATCGTGACAAAAACGGAATCCTGGCATCAAAAAATATCCTAACAAAAGGAATTCCTGGCAACAAAATAATCCTGGCAACAAATTAAATATCCTGACCAATTAGAAATCATCCTGGCAGGGTCGAAATTATGAGAGGCACCCACTTGCCTTTCTCATACTGTGGCATCAAGCAGTCAGGCCTGCAAGATGGGTGGTTTGCCAAGCGAGTGGATTAGCAACATGAATTCTCGTATCTTACGATTTTGTTACAAATTATCCTCCTGCATGAATAATACGCAACGGAAACACGCATCTGACTATAGAACTCTGTCTGCACACTACGCACTGGCAATACCACACTTACTTTTTGTCTTTGATTTAACGGCTTTTATACAAATTCGGGACATTATGATAACATACAATTTAATGAAATAGGCCACTAATCTCTTTCTTTTCACTATTTGATTTATTCATTAGCACACAAATTCTACAACCTACGACAATATCATAAGAGAATTTCCTTACTACGGTCTCGTAATCTATCTACCACAACTGTGCACTCCCTGGATCGGATGGTGGATCTTTTATTATACCTCACACTTCGCCTCTCACAATCATTCTCCAGAAACATTCCTCCAGATCGAGCGATGCAGAAGGAACAGGCATACCCACAAAATCTTCCGAAACTACCTTGCTACTCCCATGCAAAACACACATATTCAAATTACAAGACATACCCAATACAACAATCTGAAATAATACACAAAAACCGTTACAGCTTCATCATTTTCCGCTTTCCCACTTCAATCAATATTTAACCCAGTTTCACTCGACACTGCCCCAATTTGTAATTCCAGTTTCCTACTGTGAACTCTGGAGATAAACGCTCGTCTTCCTGTGCAATGCAAGCCAAGTGGCGTTGCTGGAAAAACGGCCGACTCACCTTGATTTTCTCTCAGAGTTTAAATTCAGCGTCACACGGAATGATATTTCTTAAATACTTCAATTTATGATACACACGCAATTCTTAAATATATCAGCTTATTGTACACACGCTATTAATTCTCAAATATTTCAGCTTATGGTACACACGATATTAATTCTTAAATATTTCAGCTTATTGTACCCACGCTAGTATCTCAACTTATAACTACACGTGGTCCCTTTGTGACCGTTGGTTTACTATAATCCCTTTAAAATTACCTGCCTCACTTTGTAATTTTCCCCACAAAAGATCCTAGGAAAGAGAAATGATTAGTTCTAACTACTCTTAAGTATTCCACATCCATACCATGCCTCCACGCTTTCATTACGGAGCACAACAAAAAACAGGTCTTCACAGCAGAAGGTTCAGCGCCAGAGTGCCGAGTCTGAAACATGGCCGTCTTTTCGTTCTCTCGCACCTCTCTCGAAGTGGGAGAAGCACCTTGCTACCTTATTGGTCGGCCACATTTCAAACGCTCAAAAGCTCTGGTAACTTCCATCTCTTTGGTCTCACCAAAGGTACCCAAAGGATCGACTCAAAGATGCTCATATCGATTCACTATCTGTGGTTAGCAGACGACCATACATTCATTCATTTACACCACACAGATCTCACCAAACGGGATGTAGGGATTTATTTTGCGGAAGTGCACATGTGATCAATTAAATAAATAACTTGTCATTCTTTCCCACACTGGTATCCGGCTTCGCTGTATTAATTGAAATTATTGAGTTACTTTTACAAAAAAAATGTGTTGTTCTGACAAGAATTTCGTACCTATTCTCAATGTTGGGCGGTACTGTACCCTTTCAAGCTTTGTGTCTTGCAGTAAACAAGGGTACACAAGTAGATCCCGAAAGCCCTTATCGATGATGTTCCTTTGAATGGTTCACACACTGACACTTGCTGATGCTCCAGCATTGAAATCTGCAGCAGTTTGCGAGAGGGTTGCACTTCTGTCACGTTGAACGATTCTCTTCAGTCGTCGTTGGTCCCGTTCTTGCAGGATCTTTTTCCAGCCGCAGCGATGTCAGAGACTTGATGTTTTACCGGATTCCTGACATTCATGGTACATTCATGAAATGATCGTAATGGAAAAATCTCCACTTCATCGCTACCTCTGAGATGCTCTGTCCCATCGGTCGTGCGCTGACTACAACACCACGTTGAAACTTATTTAAACCTTGATAACCTGCCATTGTAGCAGCAGTAACCAATCTAACAACTGCGCCAGACACATGTTGTCTTCTACAGGCGCTGCCGACCGCAACGCCATAGTCTGCCTGTTCACATATCTCTGTATTTGAATACGCATGCCTATACCAGTTTCTTTGGCGCTTCAGTGTAATAATTCAACGGAACGCTCTCGAGTCTTTTACGACGGAGTACTTTGGTTAAAAGTTCTCAGTTAGTCCGCCGCGTCACATCAGATAAAATCCCGTGGTTTCGATAACTGCCTCCATCATCGTCGACAATAGTGTCGCTATCATTTTTCAGTTCCTTTACATCTACTCTGAGGCGTCGCACCTCCTTTTACCCGGTGTAGTGCAGCAGCTCGACATGGGATGGACTCAATAAGTCGTTGCAAGTCTCCTGCAAAAATAGTGAGTCATGCTGCCTCTGCATTGTCTCCTTCGCTCTTTCTATACTGCGGCCGCACTTTACTGTCTTCCAGAATTATTACTTCTTCGTCACTTTTCCAATGCCACTGCCTCCGTCTCTCACAAGATAAAAAAGTGTGAATATATTCGCAGGCCAAAGTTTTTGGGAAAACTCGTAAAGGTGCTGAGGAAGGTGCGATGATTGCCCATAAAGTAACACACCGCATTTTTTTTCTTAAACAATTATTTATTGAACGTAATGAGAATTACATACAGGAAAGAATGGTGTTTTACCTACACACCCTATTTTTCCTCTAATCTCCCCCCCCCCCCTCCCCCGTTCTATGGCCTTCCTCCATTGAGAAATAAGGGCGTGTATGCCCTTCGGTACCAGTGCTTGTCCTGGTGGCCGAACCAGTGCTTCACTGTGTGAATCGCCTCTTCATCGTCCTCAAAATGTCTTCCATAAATGGCATCTTCTAATGGTCCAACCAGGTGGAAGTCCGATGGGGTTAAGCCAGGGGTGTCACGTGTGGATGGTCTCCCCGACCTCTGCAAATCGTGGAGCTCTGCCGAACCGTCTTCTGATGACCTCACCCTCCGTGCCCAGCGACTAACTGTACTTCTGTTGACAGCAGATGCTCCATACACTTTGCACAAGCGTTTGTGAACATTTCCCACAGTTTCTTTCTCTACAGTGAGAAATTCAGTGGACTGGCTCGTTGCTTTTAACGTACATCACCTATCGACGCCATTTTGAAACTGTCCTGCAGCTACGCTTCTGTCGGAAGTGACGGGCGCGCTCACTCAGGAAACTTCCGGTTATACATACGTAGCGTTTCGCTTTCTTAGCATTGTTTTCGGCTGAGAAAAGAAATGCGGTGCTTTACTATCAGGGCAACCGTCGTAGGATGAGGCAGCTCGTACCCCACTTTTCAGTCAGTTAGCCTCTTCTTCTGTTCCGATAGGAGCAATTTTCTGCTGGTTCCCTTCTTTTCCCTGCATATGTCACTCATACAGAACTTTACTGAAAAGAACTTTATTGGGCGGCAAAATTTTGAAATAACTCAAAACCATATAATTTTACACCTCAGCCTGAATTTTATGTGCATAAAATTTTTGCATGTACTTCATTACCACAGCAACACGGGATTTCCAGAATCCTCCTGGTGATAATAGAGACACTTTACAGCTACTTCCTCTTGGTACGTCACTTTATAAATTACGTTTCCGCCTAAAACCGGATTTTACGTGCATGTTTTGCGTGTACCAGCACAGTACGTCTGAACCTCTGTATCTCGGAATATTAAAAAAAAATTCGAGGCTATTCGAGATTTGGCTCTTAGGAATATATCGTAAAAATTTCACCACTTGCTGTGCATAAATGTCTTGGAATCTGCGGCTCGGTTTTGGTACCCAAAAACCATTTTTTCGGGTTTTCTCACGAACCGTTCATGTATTAATTGGTGCCTCCATAAGCCCCTTAAGGGGCATTGTAGATTACAACTAATGCAAAAAGAATCAATGGATTTACCTAACATGCCTAATCTGGAGGAAATGTCTAATACTCTAATTTTGACCCTGCACTGTACTATAGTTATAATAAGTAAGATCCTTCTGTTGGGTATAAAAATGGTCCCTAGGTCAAGAGCTGTCGAAAACGAATGGCCCTACCTCTATACCACAAATACAACCTGAGGTATGAGCTCCACAAGAATCCCATTTTTATCGCTGTTTTTTTGGAACATATTAGACAGGGTTCCGATCCAGTATGCGATTAACTAGAAACGAAAAGACGACAGTTAGCAGTCCTCATTTGTGACTTGCTTACGCCGTTTCTGAGAGACTAAAACCACATACAGCGACGATCCACAACGTGCCCGCCTGTTTAATACTGTGTTGATCTATTTTTCGAAAGCAATATAGCAGCGCTTCTGCGTGCCCTCGATTCGGCAAGTACTCAGTAGGTTTCCGGAAGTATGTGGCACCAAGTCTCCATCCACAGATCACGCAATTACCCCAAATTGAGGGCCGGTGATTTGTGATCGTAGAATTTGCACCCGATGGCATCTTAGATGTGTCCCAGCGGGTTCAGATGAAGCGAACGTGGTGGTCAAGACATCAACCAGAGTCAAATTTCGTGCTCTTCAAACAACTGTAGCACGATTCTGGCCTTGTGGCACGGACAGTTATACAGCTGAAAGACGCCATCGTCATTCAGAGAAGACATCAAGCATGAAGAGATGCAGGTTGGCCATAGTAATGCTCATGTGGAACTCAACTGTCATGGTCCATGCAACTCAACTGTCATGGTCCATGCAAATACTACGATAGGGCCCATAGAAAAACTACTTGAACGTCACCCATACATAAGACTGCCCCCACTATCCTATTTCCGTGGTGTGGTGCATGTTTCGAGTCTGTGTGCTGGCGTGTCCGGACGCGAGAATGGACCTTGTGTAAAAAAAAAAGATTCACCAAACCAGGTGTTTTCACTGACCCATGGTCCCATTTCAATGAACCCATTCCCACTGCAAACGAAATTAAGGAAGTCAGTGGGTCGTCATGGGAACACATAGAAGTCATCTGTTGCAGAGCCCCAAGTTTGATAACGTGCTGCGAACGGTGTGATCCGCAACACTTTTGCCTGTACCAGCAATTTAATTTGTCGCCAGATCGGCTACAGACCACTGCCTGTCCTGCTTTAGTGTAAAAACACAAGAAAGTCGTTAATCTGGCTGCCGACCCGCAGTGATGCCCAGCACAGCTATACACGCCAAAGGGAGCACACAGAGACCGCTAGTTAGCCTCCTAGCCGGGTGAAGAGGTGCCATTACGAGTAGAACGTGGCACGTGGTCCGTTAAATCTGCAGTTTTTCTCACACCATTTTACAGCAACTATTGTACAAAAATACTTAATTTTGCATTATTTACAGCTTTATAGGTCAGCTTCATACTGAATTCCCCATTATTTCGTTATTGGTCATAGATACTGTGATATTTATTTACCACGTAAGTCAGTTACTGCGCGAAATTCAAAAAACATACAGTGTAAAATAGAGGTCGCAATCATTTTGCCTGTGGTGGCATATTACATCATAAGTTGCTGCGTATAAAAATTAGCTAAAGTATTGAAATTTCCTATAGAGCTGGAATGAGGTCTCTGTATCTATCGCCCGTCTCGAGAATATCGATTTTGTGTAGGCCATCCAATTCCGAGCGCGCACCAGTGATAAAGTCAGAATGAAATATTCATAACTTCCCTGATATCAAACAAACGGTTTGATGTATCGAAAAATGATACAACGCGAAGAGGAGAAGGTTAATATGCAAAATTTCATTATCTACCGCTTTATTCAACTAACTATAGATTTTTTCAGGGAAACAATGTAATTTTTAAGGACTATCGACAGCTGGTGAAACGAGAACTGCTGTTGGTTTTGCAACAAAATAATGAAAAAATTACACATTTATTTTCATACTGAGAATGTATTTCTTCACAAAATATTGACTTTACTTGCCCTCATTTCCTCACTTAATAAACCACTGTTTCAGGATTCTGTCGCATGTCAACTCTACCATGTTTTAGCGTAAGAAGAAAATTTTAACCTGGAAACAAGAGAAATTTATGTTTCCAGTCAACATTTACTTGTGCTCACGTTTCTCCGAACAAGAAAATCAGTAGGAAATCTGGAACAATTAAGGGACCATTCTCTCCGGTCAGCCTATAAAATAAGCTAGTTTCATAACTTTTTTGCGGGAAAGCTCATGAAGCAAGCAACGTATGTCTTTTTGCATATTGTTTATTGATTGCTGGACGACGTTTTCGGATTTTTTCAAGAAATTCACTTATCATTAAGCCCCCATCTGAGGAGCTAAAGTTACTCTTTGAAAAATGAGGTGTGTCCATGACGGAAGTTCTGCAGTGTGTAAAACATATCTGAATTTAAAAAATAAATCTTAATTGGTAGGATATTGGGCATAGATTACCGGCACCGTTTTTTTCTTTCTTTTTGCGAAGCAATAAAATAGAGGAGTTTGAAACAAAAAGAAAGGTGTAGTTTTCTCGTGCGGTGATCTGGTCTGCTTTTTGCAACAACTAATGATGAAACTAAGATATAAAATTAGCCTGTTATTGCTTTCGGACGGCCTGAGGGATAATTCAGCTAGCTTTCAGAAAGATGTCTTTACTTGCGTCCCCACGACACCATTCATACAGGGTGTTACAAAAAGGTACGGCCAAACTTTCAGGAAACATTCCTCACACACAAATAAAGAAAAGATGTTATGTGGACATGTGTCCGGTAACGCTTAATTTCCATGTTAGAGCTCATTTTAGTTTCGTCAGTATGTACTGTACTTCCTCCATTCACCGCCAGTTGGCCCAATTGAAGAAAGGTAATGTTGACTTCGGTGCTTGTGTTGACATGCGACTCATTGCTCTACAGTACCAGCATCAAGCACATCAGTACGTAGCATCAACAGGTTAGTGATCATCACGAACGTGGTTTTGCAGTCAGTGCAATGAAAACAAATGCGCAGTTGTCAGATGCCCATTTGATGTATGGTTTAGCACGGGGCAATAGCCGTGGCGCGGTACGTTTGTATCGAGACAGATTTCCGGAACGAAGGTGTCCCGACAGGAAGACGTTCGAAGCAATTGATCGGCGTCTTAGGGAGCACGGAACATTCCAGCCTATGACTCGGGACTGGGGAAGACCTAGAACGACGAGGACACCTGCAATGGACGAGGTAATTCTTCGTGCAGTTGGACGATAACCCTAATGTCAGCGTCAGAGAAGTTGCTGCTGTACAAGGTAACGTTGACCACGTCACTGTATGGAGAGTGCTACGGGAGAACCAGTTGTTTCCGTACCGTATACAGCGTGTGCAGGCACTATCAGCAGCTGATTGGCCTCCACGGGTACACTTCTGCGAATGGTTCGTCCAACAATGTGTCAATCCTCATTTCAGTGCAAATGTTCTCTTTACGGATGAGGCTCCATTACAACGTGATCAAATTGTAAATTTTCACAATCAACGTGTGTGGGCTGACGAGAATCCGCACGTAATTGTGCAACCACGTCGTCAACACAGATTTTCTGTGAACGTTTGGGCAGGCATTGTTGGTGACGTCTTGATTGGGCCCCATGTTCTTCCACCTACGCTCAATGGAGCACGTTATCATGATTTCATACGGGATACTCTACCTGTGCTGCTAAAACATGTGCCTTTACAAGTACGACACAACATGTGGTTCATGCACGATGGAGCTCCTGCACATTTCAGTCGAATTGTTCGTACGCTTCTCAACAACAGATTCGGTGACCGATGGATTGGTAGAGGCGGACCAATTCCATGGCCTCCACGCTCTCCTGACCTCAACCCTCTTGACTTTCATTTATGGGGGCATTTGAAAGCTCTTGTCTACGCAACCCCGGTACCAAATGTAGAGACTCTTCGTGCTCGTAATGTGGACGGCTGTGATACAATACGCCATTCTCCAGGGCTGCATCAGCGCATCAGGGATTCAATGCGACGGAGGGTGGATGCATGTATCCTCGCTAACGGAGGACATTTTGAACATTTCCTGTAACAAAGTGAAGTCACGCTGGTACGTTCTGTTGCTGTGTGTTTCCATTCCATGATAAATGTGATTTGAAGAGAAGTAATAAAATGAGCTCTAACATGGAAAGTAAGCGTTTCCGGACACATGTCCACATATCATATTTTCTTTCTTTGTGTGTGAGGAATGTTTCCTGAAAGTTTGGCCGTACCTTTTTGTGACACCCTGTATACCCTCCGGTGCTAGTGCTGCCACCTGTCGTCCGTTGGTGGTTATTATATGTTGACGTCTAACATAGCCGGTGGTCACTTAAATGTAGACGGAGAGAGGGATTTATCTTGTGCTGTTAAGACTGAGTTCCTTAGATAAACTTGATTCAGAATCTGTTACTGTCAGCAGTCTTTGTATTAACAGAAACAGCTTAACGAAAATATAATTTAGCTACGCACAGCCGCCTAGCTGCAGCAGGTAGCAGGTGAACCTCGCCGCCAGTGCGGCCTGTTACCTTTTCGCGGGTCGGGACGGCGACAGAGGCTGAAACTCGCCGCTGTAGGCTCGGCTTCCCAGCTTGCGTCAGGCAGCCCGGCGACATCAAAGGGAAAAGAGTGCCGTGTGCGGCGGCCGGCGCTGCCTCCAACGCCACTGCCGCCCCCGCCGCTGCCTTTGAACCCGCCACAGCTACCAAGCCGCGCAGGGTGCGGACTCCCGCGCATCGTAAAGAACGCCCCGGCCGCGTCGCGCGCAAAGAATCCGCCGGGATGACGCTTTGTCCAATCCACGTGTGCGCGCCCCGAGGACACATGTCCAATTTATTGAAGCTGTGCTGCCGTCGCGTCTGCCGTGTCGGCTACGTCAGCGTGGATATTTTGCTGCCGTGTGACGTCACTTTCGCTCTATTTCCCGACAGCGTAGTGGTGGCCCCTGTTAGTGCCGGTGGCGGTTGCACCTAATGCCACTCGTAAGAAGATGGGAACATGAAACGAACAAGTGCCGTTAATACATCCTGTCCTCGTATTATTCATACAGGATGACAATTATTGACTTATGCGAAATAAAATCGTGACTGCACGGTTGGTCGCAGGGCATGACGGGAATTAGTACCCGCATGCATGGTTTGGTTCAGCGATAAAGCCCACTTTACATCTACATCTACATTTATACTCCGCAAGCCACCCAACGGTGTGTGGCGGAGGGCGCTTTACGTGCCACTGTCCCTTTCCTGTTCCAGTCGCGTATGGTTCGCGGGAAGAACGACTGCCGCAAAGCCTCCGTGCGCGCTCGAACCTCTCTAATTTTACGTTCGTGATCTCCTCGGGAGGTATAGGTAGGGGGAAGCAATATATTCGATACCTCATCCAGAAACGCACCTTCCCGAAACCTGGACAGCACGCTACACCGCGATGCAGAGCGCCTCTCTTGCAGAGTCTGCCACTTGAGTTTGCTAAACATCTCCGTAACGCTATCACGCTTACCAAATAACCCTGTGACGAAACGCGCCGCTCTTCTTTGGATCTTCTCTATCTCCTCCGTCAACCCGATCTGGTACGGATCCCACACTTATGAGCAATACTCAGCTATAGGTCGAACGAGTGTTTTGTAAGCCACCTCCTTTGTTGATGGACTACATTTTCTAAGGACTCTCCCAATGAATCTCAACCTGGCACCCGCCTTACCAACAATTAATTTTATATGATCATTCCTTCTTCAATTCGTTCCGTACGCATACTCCCAGATATTTTACAGAAGTTACTGCTACCAGTGTTTCTTCCGCTATCATATAATCATACAATAAAGGATCCTTCTTTCTATGTATTCGCAATACATTACATTTGTCTTTGTTAAGAGTCAGTTGCCACTCCCTGCACCAAGTGCCTATCCGCTGCAGATCTTCCTGCATTTCGCGACAATTTTCTAATGCTGCAACCTCTCTGTATACTACAGCATCATCCGCGAAAACCGGCATGGAACTTCCGACACTATCTACTAGGTCATTTATATATATTGTGAAAAGCAATGGTTCATAACACTCCCCTGTGGCACGCCAGAGGTTACTTTAACGTCTGTAGACGTCTCTCCATTGATAACAACATGCTGTGTTCTGTTTGCTAAAAACTCTTCAACCCAGCCATACAGTTGGTCAGATATTCCGTAGGCTCTTACTTTGTTTATCATGCGACAGTGCGGAACTGTATCGAAAGCCTTCCGGAAGTCAAGGAAAATGACATCTACCTGGGAGCCTGTATCTAATATTTTCTGGGTCTCATGAACAAATAAAGCGAGTTGGGTCTCACACGATCACTGTTTCCGTAGTCCATGTTGATTCCTACTGATCAGATTCTGGGTTTCCCAGAAACGACATGATACGTGAGCAAAAAACATGTTCTAAAATTCTACAACAGATCGACGTCAGAGATATAGGCGTATAGTTTTGCGCATCTGCTCGACGACCCTTCTTGAAAACTGGAATTGCTTGTGCTCTTTTCCAATCATTTGGAACCCTCTGTTCCTCCAGAGACACGGTTGTTAGAAGGGGGGCAAGTTCTTTCGCGTACTCTGTGTGGAATCGAACTGGTATCCCGTCAGGGCCAGTGGACCTTCCTCTGTTGAGCTATTTCAGTTGATTTTCTATTCCTGGGACACTTATTTCGATGTCAGCCATTTTTTTCGTTCGTGCGAGGATTTAGAGAAAGAACTGCTGCGCGGTCTTCCTCTGTGAAACAGCTTTGGAAAAAGGTGTTTAGTATTTCAGCTTTACGCTTGTCATTCTCTGTTTCAATGCCATTATCATCCCAGAGTGTCTGGATATGCTGTTTTGATCCACTTACTGATTTAACGTAAGACCAGAACTTCCTAGGATTTTCTGTCAAGTCTGTACATAGAAATTTACTTTCGAATTCACTGAACGCTTCACACATAGCCCTCCTTACGCTAACTTTGACATCGTTTAGCTTCTGTTTGTCTGAGAGTTTCTGGCCGCGTTTAAATTTGCAGGGAAGCTCTCTTTGCTTTCGCAGTAGTTTCCTAACTTTGTTGTTGAACCACGGTGGGTTTTTCCCGTCCTTCACAGTTTTACTCCGCACGTACCTGTCTAAAACGCATTTTACGATTGCCTTGAACTTTTCCCATAAACACTCAACATCTTCAGTGTCTGAACAGAAATTTTCTTTTTGATCTTTCATTTGGATGGGTTCGTCAATAAGCAAAATTGGCGCACTTGAGGGACTGAAAATCCTCATTTCGCGATCGAGAATTCTCTTCATCCTCAACCGGTGACTGTGAGATGTGGAATGTCCAGTCACGGAACAAACGGTGCGATATTTCTTGATGGCACGGTGACTACCGAACGGTACACGAAGTTTGTGGAAGATGGTTTCATCCCCGTCATCCAAAGTGACCCTAATTTCGACAAGATGTTGTTCATGCAAGATAGAGCTCCATCCCATCGAAGCAGGAAAGTGATGTCCTGAAGGAGCACTTTGGGTACCGCATTCTGGCTATGGGATACCCAGAGGCCACTGGCACGGGCCTCGATTGGCCGCCAGCTCCGGATCTGGACATATGCGACTCCTTGTTATGGGGCTATAATAAAGACAGGTTGTAAATAAATAACCCCAGAACCATTGCTGAGCAGAAAACAGCCACTCAATAGCTCATCGACAGCATCGATGTTTCGAAACTTCAGCGTGTCATGCATAATTTCGCTTATTCGTCTGTGCCACGTCATCGCCAATGATGGCAGGCATATGGAACATATCATTAGTTTGCAGCTAATTTACTTTTTTTCAAACAGTTCAATAATTATCACCCTGTATCAATATGACGAATTTCTACCTCTGCTGTCTGCCGCCAGCGCAACCTAGAAGCATGTCCCAAAGCCATACCTATAAAAATTGGCTAAGGTGTTAGGAGAACTCACGCACTTACGGTTTTGCTCACATTTAATTGTGTATACAAGCAGTTCATCCATTCTGTGAATTGAGACGCTTGACCATTTTTACCTGTTATCGACACTGGCAACGTATCAGTCCAAGTCAGATTTCAAGATTTACAAAAATGTTTTAATTTCAGAGATAAGAATGTGGCATAAAATGATGCAGGAGGCAGGCAATCATTGTTATAATAATCAGTAGTTAACCGTTCGTAGTCTACGAATGCTTGTTTCACATACAACTTGAAACGCCATATTTATGTGCAGTAATCATTTCTGGATGTCTCATGCTGGATTAACCCGAAATTCGTCTTGCGATGCAGTCAGCCCAAATGCAGAAATACTGATTGTTTTAATTTCAAGTCCGACACTGGATAACAGAAGATTAAAGAAATTTCTTTATCTTGTGATATAACTACGAATTAATGGTTTTCGAATTTTTTTCCTGTTCTTGTACAATGAAACGTTGCTTCTTGCCAAATTTCGTGATTCTAGGCCAATGGGAAGAATCCTGTAAGTGTTGTTGAGTGAGTTTGCGAGTATTGGAATATGTGCCATACGTGGCGGTATCTTTGGATTGCATTGACTTGGAAACTTCAATTTTTTACACCGCCGAGGGACCATAGATTTCATTATGTGACATAAATTTTAATATAATTAACAGTGGGACAGACGGACGGACAATAAAAGGATTGGGTTGATTTGGGGGAGGAGACCAAACTGCAAGGTCATCGGTCTCGTAGGGTTAGGGAAGGATAGGGAAGGAAGTCGGCCGTGCCCTTTCGCAACATCCCGGCATTTGCCTGAAGCGATTTAGGGAAATCACGGAAAACCTACATCAGAGTGGCCGGACGCGAGATTGAACCGTCCTCCTCCCGAAGGCGAGTCCAGTGTGCTAACCACTGCGCCACCTCGCTCGGTCGGACAACAAAAGGACTCCGTTTTTATCGAATGAGGCACGGAATCCTAATAATAAAGGTTTTACAGCTTAACGTCAAATAAGTAAGACATTAACTCATTTGTAAAGCAATTAGACGTTTGCAACTGTTTTATACTTTGCAGATCGATTCTTCAAAGAATCAGCGTAGGAGATTACTGGTAATAAAATTAGGTGAACAGAATAAAACTACAGGACACACTTGAGTTTCGTTAGCTCCACATAGCAACTAAAGTCTTTATTTACTCAAGTATGCAGTTACATGTGACCTCCTCTGTGTGTCCCTTCCCATTAAAAAACGGTTATACTCTTACAACCGGCCGGGGTAGCCGAACGGTTCTAAGCGCTACAGTCTGGAACCGCGCGACCGCTACGGTCGCAGATTCGAATCCTGACTCGGGCATGGACGTGTGTGACCTCCTTAGGTTAATTAGGTTTAGGTAGTTCTAAGTTCTAGGGGACTGATGACCTCAGAAGTTAAGTTCCATAGTGCTCAGAGCCATTTGAACCATTTTTTATTCTTACAAGGAGAGGCCCCCAGTGGTGGGATAGATTTTTTGAAATCAAGTGTATGATGATGTACGTTAGGTCCCAGGTATCACACACTGCAGCCATTCACCCCGATTGGCCCTCGTTTGCGAGTAATTAACGAAAAAAGATTTCGGAATTTTGTGTGATCCCTAGAAGCCGAGTTATATAGCGTGGTATTTCGGTGTAACGGGAAGAACAACAGCTTTTTATGCTACAGGTTCTGAGTTCGATTCTCGTCAGTTTCTGTACCTTCATTTTTAAATCTTTATCGAAATGACTTTGATTAATATTTGTATTCAGTTAATTGGTTTAAATGTAATTTCTAATTTCCATTCCTTTGTCACATTAATGCAATCGCTGTCGGAACTTATATCATTTGTCTCATTTTTTCTTTGTATGGATCTTTTTTCCAATCAGATTTTTCGTGAATATGAATTTAATTAAATTTATCTACTGTACATTCAGTTATTTGAAAATTCCAACCTAGCAGTTAAAAAAAAAAACAAATAATCATTTTATGTTAACTGTGCACTAGTGGAAAAATGTATTTTTCGTTACCGGATCTGCAATTTTTTTGCGTGGTAATTGTCATACAGGCATTTCAAACATAATATAAATGCCTATTTCACATGCAAAAAATAATCCAGTTGAAGATTTAAATGAAAGAAGCGTTTATAAGTTCAACGATATTCAAACAAAATGAGAAATAGATGTAATGAACGCAATAATGTGAACGAAAATACAGGGCGATAAAACAAAAGAAATAAAATCAAAATTAATACATTAAATTAATTAAAAACACACGAAACACACGAACAAGTGGGAAAAGAGTGATAGGAAGAAACATGATAGGAAATGAAGTTGTTAAAATTGTTATTAAAATGATGTGACAATGGAAAGGAAATAAAAAATTACATATAAATCAATTAATTGTATAAAAATGGTGATAAAATTAGTTTGGATAAACACTGAAAAATAAAAAAAATTACTACACCTGGCGAGATTCGAAGCTGCAACCTCGTGGATGTGTAGCTGCTATCCTATGCCGTACACCCCGCAACCAGACTTCTCTTTTTATGCAGTTTTGAACGCTAGAGTGTCACACGAAACTCCTTGTTAGACGAAGGAGGCGAGTGCTGTCTGGATTCAACCCCTAGACGTTGCGAGTAGATTCTGTCTGTCGCCTCAGTGTTGTTTTCAGGCGGTGACAAGTACTCATCTAGGCACTGATGGGCTGGATAAGGGTGTCAGCCTCAGTAACTCTATTCACAAATGGGAAGAATACGAATAAAACGAGTTTATAATAAAACAGGCTGATTTCAACAGTCATACGTCCACCTGTAAATTTAGTGATCCTGTTAAGACAAAAAGCGCAGAGGATGACGTAAACAGAGAAGTGGTCACGTTACATTCATATCGCAAATACATATTCAGGTCTGTTTACGTAAATTGCGTTGTCATTTCGTAAATGTTGGAGAGAGCTAGGATTTCATCTCATGTTACTTGTAGCTGAAGTAGCCCTACCGAAAATTTTATCATAGAATGTAGCCTTTCATAGCTGGTGTCTGCTTCATTTACAGTGCGTTTGAAGGTGCTTTTGTTGTTTCCTTGAAAAATTAGGGAACTATGGCCTTCAGTGACAATGTATCACAGTACAGAATGTAACTACATTAAATTTCCTACAAAAACGTACTGTTTTTTTTTTTCCTCCGTAGTACAAATAGTTTGTGTGTAGCAACAAAGCGAATATGAATGTCTTGCACACAGTATCTGAAAGCGTTGCGAGTTGCATTAAACGCCTTGGTAGGGGCAATTGCGTCACCATGTACAAAACTACTCCCTGTCGTTTCGTCTCCCATTGTAGCTGACAGTATCGGAGTAGGGAGGCAAATACTTAGTGTTTCTCGCGTTTAGTGTTGTTACGAAGCGTATTAGGGTATTTAAAAGGCATGAGCAGTCTCAGTTCTCGAATGATGACTGCGAAGAACACGAAGATGCTGCGTACTGAGGTGAGGCGCAGTTTTCAGTACCCAAACAGAGTTTGAAAGAGGCCACATTGTGATTCTCCTTTTGGCTGGCTGATCGAACTGTGCAACAACATCCACATTTGTGGCACATTCGGATGTGACAGTGCCTCGATGTTGGATGCATGTGAACGTGAGGCTAGACATACTGGTCTTCAACAGTGTGGTCGATCACGTCGAACCACCACACATTGGGATCACCGTATTGTATACCAAACACATCGTAACCCCAACACATATGCGCCTTCCATTTGAGAACAAGTAATGTACTTCTTGGAACATTCTGTGCCATCCCAAAAAAATGGTTCAAATGGCTCTGAGCACTATGGGACTCAACTGCTGAGGTCATTAGTCCCCTAGAACTTAGAACTAGTTAAACCTAACTAACCTAAGGACATCACAAACATCCATGCCCGAGGCAGGATTCGAACCTGCGACCGTAGCGGTCTTGCGGTTCCAGACTGCAGCGCCTTTAACCGCACGGCCACTTCGGCCGGCGTGCCATCCCAGAAACTAGCAGATTTCAGACTAATGAACTACCATCCCTGGCATAGGCATAACAGAACAACACTAATGGTATTACTTCTGTCGTCTCAGTATGGGGAGCCATCAGCTACGACTTCATATAACGGCCGATAGTGACTGAGGGATCTCTGTCCACACAACTTTTTAATGGACATCCTGCCTGCTCCTGTGCTACTACACATGTGACAGTATTGTGGTGCCATTTTTCAACAGGACAATGCTCGTTCACAACTCTATGAACTGTCTACGTGATGATGAGGTAGTCCCATGGCCAGCAACATCCCCAGAGCTGTCCACAATAGACCGTAGGCATCATCTGGGACGTCAGTTCCATTCTAGTCCCCACACACATGGTATCAAGACCAGTTACAACAGTTGTAGGCCAACTTCCCTCAGGAGAGGCTATGGCGGCTTAATGACACGCTACCCAACCAAATCTATGCATCCACACAGGTCAGAGGGAGTTCAGCAGCATCATACTGATAAGTGGGCATATACTGCCAAGTTATTTGTAAATTTGACTCGATTTTGTAATCCCTGAAATAACATCACATACCCTCTCCACCTGCGAAGTTTCGTTTCGTTTGCTTCTTCACTTCTGGGGGATTTACCATTTTTGTCAGGCATTGTATGTCATGCATTTTAAGACAGGCAACAAAACTTACAACATGATGTTTGTTTGGTTGCGTATCTGAAGGTACATGAAATATTTTTGGGCCATGTTTTTTTTACACGTGTAACGGTAGGGATTCAGTAATGATAGAAACGCTTGGTAGATCTATCTCAATGATCTAGTGGTATTCAAACGCAGCCAAACTGCACAACTGTAGTGACATTGCAGTATTTGGCAACATAAGGCCCTACTCCCAGAGGCACGTCATCGAAACTGTCGACTTGGAAGTCACGTTTAGAGAAAAACTTAGTCATGGTGCAAAGATTTAGCGATTAGTGGCCGGGCAGCCCCTGGAAGTCCCAAAGCTTAAGGTGCACGAGTCGCCCACCCAGTGGTGCTCTAGAAGGGAATGTTTCCTGCGAAACGTGAAAACCGTTAGGTAACAGTACTCCGAGTTCATGAAAAGAACTGGAGTGTGTTTTCTACTGAGGAGTCAGTCGGAGTGGCGAGAAAGCAGAACTGAAATCGCATTTTTGCGACGCACGCTGACCAGCAAATCTACATATTGGAGTACTAACTCAACGCGCAGGAGTACAGTCGTCACTGTTTGTAAAGGAGGCACACACCACGGTCGAATCTAATAGGTAATACCTACCTAAGCCAGGATTGTTGATCAAGATATTGGACTACCCACAACTGGCATACGCACAATTACCAACATTGCCTCATCAATCCAATATACCAATACAACATCCCCGATCCCACATTAACTGGCTGTCCCTTAAGGTGATTAATTACGGACTAATGTCACGCAGCAGCGATAGCAGCAATAGAAGCAGCACAATCTCAGTAGCAGAAACACCAAAACTGACGCCAGTTGTTGTGCTAGATTGTTACAGTGTTTAACAAACTGTAGAACCAACCTTGTACCGTACGTTTTTCGTCTTTTTGCAACTGATATTTAAAAATTACTACAAAATTAAAAAGTAAATGAATATGCAAAGCAGTTGTATTATTATCAACAGTGAACTGAATGCATCTGAATAGCTTCCCATACATTTCGCAAGATTGTATCACTTTCTGTGGATAAAAGCATGGGACGAGTTTAGGACAGGGGTCAGATTTCGAACAATTTGCATTATACTGTAGTGAATTTCAGTGTCTGTAGCTCTAGATCACCAGTATACACTATGTCTGGCATGAAATTTCCTATCGCCACGCGTCTCTGAAGCTACATAGAAAGCTACTGGAAGATAATACTGTTGTACGTTGCGTCAGCAGCGCGTATTCTAAAATGTAAGAGACAATCAAATAAAACAAGACAGATGGAAAAAGGCCAGTAAATCTCTTATAATTTCAAACCTAAGCATTATATTTGTAAATACATTTACCCCATTATGAGAGGAGATGATAATGCGTTCGTGAAAAAAGGTTTGCGGTTGGCTACGGAACCATGATTGTACTCAGGCACTTAGCTCTTCGCGAAAAGCAAATAGACGACAATGAATGTCTTTCTTCAGAGCTCTAAAACCATGGAAATCGTACGGGGAGAGATCGGGACCCTATGGATGATGTGTTAGGCTTCCCAGCGAAACTTCTGCAGCGTTCTCGAACCGGCGTCAGTATAATCCGCAGCTACATGTCGCCAAGTTTGTTTCGACTTTGCTGCACATGTGTCACTGGAAGGTCCTTACACATCATCCATACAGTCCAGATCTCTCCCCATGGGATTTTCATTTTTTCGAAGGAAGACTTTCGTGGCCGACGATCTGCCTCGAACGAAGAGGTGTACACTTGGCTACAATCATGATTCCGTAGGCAACCACAAACATCTTTCCACGACGGCATTAACACTCTTGACTCATAGTGCGAGAAACGTATTAACAGTTATGGCGCTTGCTTATGAAATAATACACACTTTACTTACTTTTTTCCAACTGCCTCGTTTTCATTTGACTGCCACTTATATCTCTAACTAATTCTCGATTCTCGAACGCAAGTTAAAATGGAAACCGCAGCTACCAGGCTTCAAACAAAAATCCCACAAGGGACCAACACTACTACCCCTCCGAATATAGCTTCTGCATCCCTCCTCCACAGACAACACCTACGAAGCCTTAATCCGACCAATATTTTGTTTTCAAAAAGTCATCAGTATTTCCGCTACACTAAAATTTTCCAGTTTCACCGCAATACCCAAATGCGAAGCACTCCACCTCAACTTCCGCATTAATCTACCATCTCCCTCTAAGATCCTGTACGAACTTACTAATTTTCCTTCTTTTCTCTCCGACACTGAATACCTCCAGATTTCCTACACTTTCCGCAAACCTGGCGACCCCCGTTCCGTCCCCTCTATTGTTTCATCCTTGACTACCAACCCTAGTACTCTGCTACCGTGTACTAACTCATCTTGCCAACGTTACACTTACAGAATCTCCACATCATATACCAACGAAACTTTATCACCTCCCCTTACCTGAACACGTAATTCATCCAGAGATCTAGTAAATTTTGTTGTGTCGATTCCCTAAGGTCTCGACACAATGAGTGGCTAGGTGCACGCGAAACTAACGCAGACGGGCGTAAATTCTGAAACAGGAGACTGGATGAAAAACTATAAAGAAAAGAATAGAGATTTTAATATACTTAACTTTAATGTAGTCTTGTTCTTGTTGAAATACATCTCTTGCATAGTAGTAAGCAATTAGCAATGATACACATGGCGCCTTGCTAGGTAGTAGCGATGGACTAGCTGAAGGCTATTTAATCTGTCTCTCGGCAAATGAGAGGAATACTTGGTAGGTCTAGTCGCAAGCTATGTCGTCCGTACAACTGGGGCGAGGTCATGTCCGTGTCTTGTGACCTGCCATGTGGTGGCGCTAGGTTTGCGATTACATAGTGGCGACACGCGGGTCCGACATGTACTACAGGACCGCGGCCGATTTAAGTTACCACCTAGCAAGTGTGGTGTCTAGCGGTGACACCACATTCCTCCCCCGCAAATCGGCGAACGGTCGTGAGATAAGGCTTCCGCCCGCCGTGGGGAGGACCCCATGTTGACGTATGCGATGAGGTGGGGAGCCTAACAACAGGCGAGGCCGTGCCACCCGCACCCGGCCATTCGGTCCGAGGGGAGCTAGGAAACGCCTGCAAACCTAGTCCAGGGTGCACGTCAACATGAGGTGTATGCGCACGTAATGAGACAGAAGGGTCGACCTCCATGTGGTCGGAGCACCCGACGGGCGAAGACGACATCTGGTCCGGAGCGGGCAAGAAGTCCATGGCGGAGGACAGCTGGTCACGGGAAGCAAGCGGCGGCGCGTGACCCAGAGAGGCGCGTGGCGGCTGCAGCGAAGCGTCCGCTGCTGGCGGCGCCGGCGGCGGCTGCGGCGGCGCGACGCCATGAGGCAAAATGGAAGGCATCGTCGGTAACACCTGGGGATGAGGCGAGCCAGTAGATGGGTCCCCAAGGCGCTGACCCGACGGCTCCGTCGCTGAAAGCAGACGGGGAGCGGCAGAACCCAGGCGACGACAGAGGCGCAGCTGATTGAGATGCCGACGCACCTCACCAGAGGCCCCCAAAACCAAATACATCGCGCGGCCGAGGCAGCGAAGAATGCGCCCTGCGAGCCAACGCCGTGAACCGCGATAGTTGCGATAATAGACAACGTCGCCAGGAGCAAAAGCAGGAGTCTGCCGCTGCACAGGAACCTGATGTGGCGGATGCAGCAAAGACATCAGAGTTCGATGAGGACGACCATGGAGCAACTCAGCCGGCGAGCGACCATCGCGGGGCTGAGAGCGATATGAAGACAAAAAGAGCAACAAAGCGTCCTCCCTAGAATGCGACCCTTTCAACTTCAACATCTGTGACTTGAAAGTCCGGACCAATCGTTCAGCGGCACCGTTTGACTGAGGCGAAAACGGCGCGGATGTCAGATGTTGAATACCATTGGCCTGGCAGAATGACTGAAATTCTGCGGACATGAATTGTGGGCCATTGTCGGAAACAATAGTCTGCGGAAGACCTTCAATGCAAAAGATAGCAGACAAGGCTTGGATGGTGGCAGAAGACGTCGTGGAAGACATCCGGACAACAAAAGGAAAATTACTGAAAGCATCGACCACAACCAACCATCGAGCATTCCAGAATGGACCAGCAAAATCGATGTGCAAGCGTTGCCAAGGGGAAGTGGCTTTCGGCCATGCAAAGAATTTCCGCGGCGGTGCGGATTGTTGTTCGGCACACGCCACACAAGAGGAGCACATATTCGTAATCGCAGCATCGATTCCGAACCAAGTACAGTGCTGTCGAGCAAGTTGTTTCGTTCGCACTATACCCCAATGTCCTTGGTGAAGAAGCCGTAAGACAGAGGACTGTAACGAACGTGGGACCACGACTCGGGATTGATCATTATCGGAACGCAACAACAAAACACCACGTCGTACAAAAAGTCTCTCCTTGTGAGCAAAAAAACGGCGAACCAAAGGATCTTCGATCCGTGACTTTGACAAGGGCCATTGCGTAGCAACAAAACGCAAAACGGAAGCAAGGACAGGGTCAGCAGCTGTGGCTGTAGCTACACGACGAAAATCAATCGGAAACGATGCGACCACGTCATCGGCTTCCGAATCAATGAACATGCAAGCAAGTTCGGAAGAATCGAATGCTTTATCCTCAGCAACAGGCAAACGGGACAACGCATCAGCGTTGCCGTGCTTAGCAGTGGACCGATACAAGATATCGTAGCGGTACTGCGAGAGAAAAAGTGACCAGCGAATGAATTTCTGCGCTGTACGTGGAGGTACAGGCTTGGTCGGATGAAAAAGTGATGTCAACGGTTTGTGGTCCGTGATGATGGTAAAGTGACGACCATATAAGAAATCGTGAAACTTTGTTACACCAAACACAAGAGCCAAAGCTTCCTTCTCTATTTGTGAATAATTTCGTTGCGCAGATGAGAGCAAGTTGGACGCAAAGGCAATAGGGCGATCATGCGAGCCATCTTTGTGTGCAAGCACAGCACCGATCCCGAAATCCGATGCATCTACCATCAACAAAAGGGGTTTTCGGGGATCGAATGGCGTAAGGCAAGTATTTGAAAGTAACGCCGATTTCAACTGGCGAAAGGCGCGTTCGCATTCCGTCGTCCAGACGAACGGAACACCTTTACGGCGTAAGCGATGAAGCGGAGCTGAAATGGAAGAAGCATTGCGCACAATTCGGTGATAATAATTTACCTTACCCAGCACACTCTGCAGCTGTTTTAAGTTCTGCGGTGACGGCAAGTCCTGAATGGCACGAAGGTGCTCTGGACTCGGATGTATACCTTGGGCGTTAAGGACATGGCCCAGGTACGGTAAGTCACGAGCAAAAAACACACATTTGTCCTTCCTCAAGCGAAGACCATTCTGACGCAATACCTGAAATAATGTTCGGAGATTTTGCAAATGTTCTGCTTCTGTCTTTCCTGAGATTACAATATCGTCCAGATAGTTCGCAGCAGTAGGGACCGACGCACAAATAGTTTGTAAATATTGCTGAAACAAAGCAGGGGCGGATGCACACCCGAACGGCAGTCTTTTGAAGCGATACAAGCCAAGATGCGTGTTAACCACTAAGACGCGCTGGGATTCTTCGTCCACAGGTATTTGCAAGTACGCATCTGCTAGGTCCAATTTTGAAAAATATTTTCCCGGGCACAGTTTGTCAAAAAGATCTTCCGGGCGGGGCAAAGGAAAAGTAGCAGTCACAAGTTGCGGATTCACAGTTGCCTTGAAGTCCACACAAAGTCTCAGTTTTCCGGAAGGTTTTGGCAAAATTACTAAGGGTGAGGCCCAGAGAGAAGCCTGCACTCGTTCAATGACACCTTGAGATTCTAATTCGGCTAATGTTCGTGCGACCTCATCACGCAATGCGTGGGGAACATCGCGCGCTCTGAAAAATTTCGGTTGCGCGTTGTCTTTCAGTTCCAAATGCGCTTCATAGTTCTTAGCGCAACCAAGGCCCGGTGCAAAAATGTCTGCAAATTCTTCACAAAGACTAGAAACACTGGCGGAAGGCACAGTCTGATTCACTGAGAGGACCTGATTCACTATAGACAAATTAAACAATTGAAACAAATCTAAACCAAACAAGTTCACGGCACGAGAGGAACGAAGAACATAAAATGACACAAGTTTTGTCTGTCCCTTGTATGTTGCAATAAGGCTGCACTGTCCTAACACAGGTATATGCTGTCCTGAGTAACTAGTTAACGTAACATTTGCGGCACGCAATGGCGGGGCGCCCAGTTGTTTGTACGTGTCGTGATTGAGCAATGAAACAGCAGCTCCGGTATCGAGCTGGAATGGTATCACTTTTCCTGCAAAGTCTAAGTCCACAAAAAGTTTATTGTCGTGTTGACGACAAGAGCGACTGTCCCGTGCAATTTGAACTGATACAGGTCCAGAAGCACCTGCAACTTTACGGGATTTCCGGCGACGTCGACGCACACTTTGGGTGGGACGAACACAGTCACTGTTAGCTAAAGTGTCACTGGACGGGTGGGAATGAACGACATGAATGTCCATGGGCGAAGGTCCACGAGCCTGATTGTCCTGGGTGCGATTCCGGCGCGAAGCAAAGGGCCTGGAATTTGTGTGATTGTCTGATCTTAACTTTTTCCGGCAAACACTTTGTACATGTCCTTTCTTTTGACAGTAAAAGCAAATAGCTTGGCGTGACGGGCAATTTTCACGCGAATGTCTAGTTGCACACCGCGGGCAAGATTTCACTGCAGTTGCTTGCTTACGCGGCGCACGTGGTTGCAAGCTAGGCGGCCGCTGCGAAGTCGGGCGCGAGGGCCGCTTAGCGTCCCGCGCAGCGGGCCCGGCGGGCCGATTAATGTGACACACTGCTGGCGAAGTTTCAAATGATGCCTGAGCAAAGTCAAGTGTGTCTTGCCTGTCCAAAATGTCTATCACTTGTTGCAGGGAGGGATTAACTAGTTTCAAAATCTGTTCCCTTATGCGAACATCAGAAACGTTCTGTGCAATTGCATCACGCACCATAGTATCTGAATATGGGAGGCCACATTCACAGGCAAACGCGCAGTCTCTAGTAAGTCCTTGCAAAGTTGCTACCCACTCCCTGTTAGTCTGACCGGCCGTACGTTTTGTACGAAAAAACGTATACCGTTTTGCAACAACATTAACTGTTTCTTTGAAATAGGCATCTAAAGCCGACAAAATTTCCTCGTAGGTCAGAGTTGCTACGTCGCGTCGGGGAAACAATTTCACTATCACCCGGTAGGTAGACACACCGACACAAGAAAGCAAAAACGGCTGCCGCTCTTTACCTTGAATTCCATAAGCAGTGAGGTGGAAGTTGAACTGATCGGCCCACTCAGTCCAGCTCTCGTTATGGGCCTCAAAGGGCCGAAATGGCGGTGCGACAGCGTTGTGTGGCTGCGGTAGCGAAGAAGCGGCTGCCGCCGCATCGGTTTGCAGCGCACGTTGACCCTGGACGAGCTGTCCAAGGGCTTCCAATAACGCCTGCGTCTGCTGATTCTGCAAGCGAAAAAATTCGGACAGTACATCTGGAGAATGCGGCGAAGCCATGACACAAGCAAATTAGAGCAAGTATAACACAAAGACTGCAACGTGGGCGCGGCACCACTCCTCGGCGCCAAAATATTGTTGTGTCGATTCCCTAAGGTCTCGACACAATGAGTGGCTAGGTGCACGCGAAACTAACGCAGACGGGCGTAAATTCTGAAACAGGAGACTGGATGAAAAACTATAAAGAAAAGAATAGAGATTTTAATATACTTAACTTTAATGTAGTCTTGTTCTTGTTGAAATACATCTCTTGCATAGTAGTAAGCAATTAGCAATGATACACATGGCGCCTTGCTAGGTAGTAGCGATGGACTAGCTGAAGGCTATTTAATCTGTCTCTCGGCAAATGAGAGGAATACTTGGTAGGTCTAGTCGCAAGCTATGTCGTCCGTACAACTGGGGCGAGGTCATGTCCGTGTCTTGTGACCTGCCATGTGGTGGCGCTAGGTTTGCGATTACATAGTGGCGACACGCGGGTCCGACATGTACTACAGGACCGCGGCCGATTTAAGTTACCACCTAGCAAGTGTGGTGTCTAGCGGTGACACCACAATTTTCCATTTCTAACAGAATACACTTACACATATCAGTGACACTCTTCACCCAAATTTCCTCCTTCCCTTCCTCAAAAGACTGGTTTCGAGTCTTTCTCCCCAACTTCGCACATCCTTTCTTAATCACTTCTTCACCTACTGATAACTTCCTGTAACTCAGTCCAGTTAAGTACGGCGTATCAACAATCTGAAATCACGTAAATATATTTGAAATTTTGTAGGAAACTATGCTTGTTCGATGACGAAAGTGGAAAGTGTTATACCATGAGACACGAATTCAGTATTTTCAGATTTTGTGCAGATCACATAACAAACAGGTGTGTGTGTGTGTGTGTGTGTGTGTGTGTGTGTGTGTGTGTGTGTGTGTGTGTATTGAACCGGAGACCTAGAAAGGATGGAGAGGCTTCGTCTAGCTGTAGCCCTCAGTGGTTCACAACCCCACAACAGGCCAGCCACCCCACAGCCACCCCACATCGAACCCAGGGTTATTGTGCGGTTCGGCCCCTAGTGGACTCCCTCCCCCCTGGGAACATCTCACAGACGAGTGTAACCCCAAATGTTTGTGTGATAGAGTAATTATAGTGTACGCGTACGTGGAGACAGAGTTTTCACAGCAATCGCCGACATAGTGTAACTGAGGCAGAATAAGAGGAACCAGCCCACATTCCCCGAGGCAGATGGAAAACATCTTAAAAACCAGCCACAGGCTGGCTGGCACACCAGGCCTCGACGCTAACCCGCCAGGCGGATTCGTGCTGCGGACCGGCACGCCTTCCCGCTCGGGAAGCAGCGCGTTAGACCGCGCGGCTAGCTGGGTGGGCTAATAAACAGGTACTGATTGACTTAACTTTCGTTTAGTTCTGAGCTGATATCAAGAGTATCGGTAGGGCCTATGTGCTGTGGACCCCATGGTCACGAAAATACTTTTGGGTTCTTATCAGATCTATTCGCAAATCGTGAATACGACATTACTTCAGCTCTATGGCTTACTGAAAACACATGAAGACTTGTGCCAGACCGGGATGATTCAGACCCGGATTTGCCGCTTATCGTGAGCGGTCGACTTAGGCATTTCGGCTATCCTTGCACGCCTCCTCCACCGGTCCGCATCTCATTGTATCTTCGTCTCACAGTGCTAACTCACCTTTCGTGTGATTCCCAAATACGGAGAGGCAATGTTCTTTATCGTCAACGTTCTTTGCCTTGCTTTGGCATGAAATATCCTTCGTGAAGTGTCTGTGTTTGACTGTGTCTGTATAGTTACATGCAAATGTCCTCCAGACACGCACCTCCCTTAATTGACAAGAGATGTCACTTAAAACACAAGTTAAATATGCGTCGGATAACACTGGAGCCTCCTGAGAACTTTCCTCTCATACACTGCTTAACTCTTTAAAGTCTTGAGAATGTGATGATAGTCGTTAAACTGACGTCATTCTCTGATTTTTAATAACTCTGTGAAGTGGAGGTAAACAAAATTACCGCTACGCCAGACGAGAAGCCCGGCCATCGATATTTACTGCTGCCCGTGAAAGCTGGGACGGGACATGTAATGGTGCATATCAGGGTTTCGTAGTATGTACACGGACAGAATTGTTGAACTCACCAGTAATGCGTCCAGCCCAGGATAATTTCTAATTCACCCGCGAAGTCAGACTACTCTGCTAAATGGTGTTAATCACAATCTTCCTAGTGTGAGTATAGATTTATTTTTTGTTCAATTTTATTTAGATAACAAGTTCAGTAAAGCACGTCAAAAGAAGGAGCCTCAGAAAAACGGAAAAAAACTAATACGAATTGATCAGAGCAGTACACAGTTTGTAACCTCCCCGTAAGAATTATTAAATGAAAAGAATTGAATAAAAATGCAAATAGTGCCAAACGTTAGCTTCCCACAGTAATAAAACTCCATGATAATAAAAATATGCAAAAATGTTAAGTCCCCACAAAATTAACGTTAAGATGAACCTGATAAATTTTATAAGGACAGCTGCGTTTATCCTCGGCCCTGTGCAATAATTAAACCTGAACACAAAAACCAAAATTACCTCAGTAAACTGCATCTATATCTGCTCTTATTTTATGGCACAGCTTCGTGCAATGCTGGCCCATGTTTAATTTTGATTCTTGGAGGGAATGCATGGGAAATATTTTTTAACTTGAAATGAATCTTTTGTTTAAAACAGTTACTTTAAAAGAAAATTATTATTGGGGCAATTCTTGAACAAATTAATTACAATTAACATATGTTATTGGCTGAGCGCAATGCTGCTTCATTACCTTCAATAACAATATACCTCGACCAGAACCGTGACCAGAGACGTAAGGAGAGCACGCCGCCGACCCATGTCGACGCCCGCTCAGTCCAACCGTCCACTCGCTACTACTACTGCCGACAGACAGCAACTCGCAACTGACTACTCGCTCTGCCGACTCCTCACACACAACTGAACTCTCGCGCGGTCAAGCGCAGACTAGCAACGATAAATAACTCTCTGGTCAGAGATTCTGTCATGCCTCGCCATCGCTGGTACTGAATACATATGAAACGTACGCGTTTCAAGTTGCCGGCCGGAGTGACCGAGCGGTTCTAGGCGCTACAGTCTGGAACCGCGTGACCGCTACTGTCGCAGGTTCGAATCCTGCCTCGGGCATGGATGTGTGTGATGTCCTTAGGTTAGTTGGGTTTAAGTAGTTCTAAGTTCTAGTGGAATGATGACCTCAGAAGTTAAGTCCCATAGTGCTCAGAGCCATTTGAACCATTTGAATATATAAAGATTATGATAGTATTAAGAACGTTTAATGACAACCAGTTAATTATGCACTAGACATGCTTTCAGTACTCAAGTAGCTACTGCCTTTATTTATTTCTCTCTGTGTGTTTTCTGTTCTACTTCTTAAAAATGTTAATTGTCTACGAAAAATTGTTAGTGACCCATGTGATAACCATCTAAATTAGTTTAGGAACCTCTGTCTAGTCTAACCAGCGTCTGGTTTGAATTCGAGATAAAATTATTTAGTAAGTTGCAAAGTTTTAGTAATTTGTATCACAAAATAAGTTGTATTTTCTTTAGGTTTTGTTTCAACCACATGTTATTTCTCAAAATTACGCCCACGGCAATTTAATTACATGCAATGGCGTCAGACTCAATCGAGATGTCTCTGAAGAGCCATAAATCACTTTTGAAAAAACTAGGTTGTTCACGTAATTACGTTAAGATAGCAAGAAAATATTTTCTGTAATATAACTTTCAAGTTCATCATTCTGTGTTTATGATCGCGTTAATACATCATGTCTTTTATTACGCGACAAATTCCTGAAAACGCCGAAGGCAATTACCTCGCAACGGCTGATTCAGAGATGTTATAGAAGTTTGCTAATATGTCACTACATACTGCAGTGACAAAAATGTATTAAAACTTTGTTTCCTAAATTCAAGTTATTTCGCACAATGTGAATTACAAATATTATTTTCCTCTGAAAGCAAAACCAGTATTTTTGAGATCACTTAATTCCATATCAATTTTTCAACATAAGCCGACACTTTAATAAGTGTACATTAGATCCCACTCTTTTTGAAATACTGCTTGAAGTACAGCGTTTAGGATTATGAACACTTTTTGTGGTGTCTTATTAGGTGCCTATTCACCATAAAATCGGTAATCCGCTTTTAATGTTGAAATAAATTTTAATAAATCAGAACTCAACTATTCTTTTGGCTTCCTCTTTTCTCTCCTCTTTTTCTGTTGTTTTCTTGTTAGCCCTTTACTGAATTCTTATTTTCTTTAGATACAGCTTACGGGGACAGTAGCGTTATGAGAGCGTCAAAACTCTTACTATCCCCGGACCTACTCACAGACCTCGTCTATTCAAAATAAAAATATAGTGCCACCGCCACTTCTATACTAATCTCAGAAAAAATTGTTTCCCATCTCAGGGGTTGGCTACCAGCCTATTTAAAAGCCAAATTTTACTGTGAAGAAAGGACACTACTCATAAGGCTGAATAAATGTCCAGAAAATCCTGTTCTGTTCGCTTAACGGCCAATAATGATAAACTATTTCAAGAACGCCATCTGTCCCAGGACTCCCAGAAAATAGCTTGGAATTTTCCTGAACCATCACTCAAAATTTGGCAAAATAGGGAAAGGATACTGCAGATAATATTTCCAGTGCTAGTGAGATCTTAACTCGTACTCGGTGCACCTGTTCACGGCATCAGTTATCCAAATCATGAACCGGACGCACTCCGTTACCTTAGAGCGCTTCGAGCAGATCTTTCATCCTCTACAATGGAATTATGTATCGATCTATGTTGCGATACCATAAAATTCAACGGCAGATACAATATTGCCTCCTACAATCACTAGCCTACACATTCGAAGGTAATATTCTGAATAAAATTAATCCAATCTCATTATTATCTACACCTAGACTCCCAGAACTATCCATGTGCTTGGAACCGACGTGGCCAGGATCATCAAATATTAACGACCACCTCATGAATATCAGTTTTGTTCAGATCGAACATTTGACTCACCGCCTGTTTCCATTTATTTGCGACTTGCGGTGCAGCATTGATTTTCTTCTAACAAGGTAAATATAGGATGCTACCTCCAGACAATAATGCAGGTACAGCGTTGGAAATGCAAGAACAGCCACTCCATTAGTAGACCATGAAACGGATAAAAGAACAGAGCATTCCGTCCCTTGTAATAATGAGTGCGTATTTCAACGAAGCCATCGGTCGATGCTATGACGGCCAGCTGCTTCTTATTTGCTGCTCTTCGGGGTCGCCATGTCTACTTAGTAAGGTGAAGGCACGTTTATCTCTCTACGGCCACCTAGGTTACTCACTATACATCTCTAACGACGGTTTGCATACAAACATTAGTACAACATAACCATACAAAAAAATAAACACAATATGTAAAAAAAATTAACCTAAGTAGTAATACGAGGGCTATCCACAAAATACATAACGTTTTGGAATTAAAAATAAATAAAGTATTGGAAAATTTTTTATTATATACAGATGAAAGCCACACTTAAATACTACTTTTCTACATAGTTGCCATTTAAATTAAGGCACTTATCGTAGCGATGGACAAGCCTGGAAATTCCTTCGTCGTAAAATTCGGCCGCCTGCGCCTTCAACCACGTGGTTACCTCTTCTTTTGGGACAGAAAAGGTGTGATTTTTGTGGATTTCCTGGAAAGAGGCACTACAATAAACTCTCAAAGGTATTGCCAAACTCTGCACAACCTCAGAAGAGCAATACAAAACAAGTGCAGGGGAAAGTTGGGCTCAAAGATTTTGCTGATTCACGACAACGCCCGGGCCCACACGGCAAATGCCACTCGTGAAGTTCTCGAACCTTTTAAGTGGGAGTTGTTTCCTCATTCGCCGTACAGTCCCGACCTGGCACCGAGCGACTTCCACTTATTCCCAGCAATGAAGAAGAGGTTGGCTATGCAGCGTTTTGATGACGACGCTCAGCTTCAAGAAGAGGTAACCACGTGGTTGAAGGCGCAGGCGGCCGAATGTTACGACGAAGGAATTTCCAAGCTCGTCCATCGCTACGATAAGTGCTTTAATTTAAATGGCAACTATGTAGAAAAGTAGTATTTAAGTGTGGCTTTCATCTGTATATAATAAACTTTTCGAATACTTTATTTATTTTTAATTCCAAAACGTAATGTACTTTGTGGATAGCCCTCGTACATAATAAGAGAAGGTGAACAGAGAATCAGTGACGCGCCAGTAAAAAAATATTTTGGTGAGCTACTAGCAGCAGTGAAGCGCTGGTTATCCACGAGGTCCCAGTCCATTCCTTGTAAACACAACCCGCTCCATTATTGAGCCACCACCAGCTTGCACGATGCCCTGTTGACAACTTGGGTCTATGGTTAAAATGGTTCTAAGCACTATGGGACTTAACTTCTGAGCTCATCATTTCCCTAGACTTAGAACTACTTAAACCTAACTAACCTAAGGACATCACACACATCCACGCCCGAAGCAGGATTCGAATCTACGACCGTTGCAGCAGCGCGATCCCGGACTGAAGCGCCTAGAACCGCTCGGCCTCAACGGCCTTCTTGGGTCCATCACTTCGTGGGGTGTGCACCACACCTGAAACCTACCATCAGCTGCTAGCAAGTGAAATTTGGTTACATGTGACCAGGCCGCGGTTTTCCAGTCGTCTAGAGTGCAACTGATACCGAGAGGTACTGCAAACGATGTCGTACTGTTAACAAAGGCACTCGCGTCGGTCTTCTGCTCCAACTGCCCATTAACGCCAAATTTCGCCGCATTTACGTCCGTCGTACGTCTCTCACTGATTTCTACGTTTATTTGACGCAGCGTTGCTTTTCTGTCAGCAATGACAACTCTACGCAAACGTTGCTGCTCTCACTCGTCAAGTGAAGGTCGTTGTCCAGTGTGTCGTCTGTGGTGAGAGATATTGCCTGAAATTTGGTTTTCTCGGCACACTCTTCCGATTTCGGAGTACTGGATTCCTTAATGATTTCCGAAACAGCAACTCCCACGCGTCTAGCTCTAAAAGCCATTCCGTATTGAAAGTCTTAATTCCCGTCATGCGGCCATAATCACGTCGGAAACCTTTTCACATGAATCACCTGAGTACAAATGACAGTTTCAAGAATGCATTGCCTTTTTATATATTGTGTGCATATCGCTATACGATGGCTTTTGTCGCCTCAGTGTATAAGTCGAACGGTCCGCAGTATTGTTTCGTAAGGACAAGCGCGGATCCATCCGGTGCAAGACAGGAGAAGCGTCGTGGGTCGGCGCTTTGCTGTTGTGGCCAGCGTTTCTGGTTGGGAAGCCTGGCGCGTAAATATTGATTGCGCACCAGCTGCGGCTCTGTTGGCTGTAATTACTGCAACTTGGCCCGTTCCGGCTGGCGGCGCCCACATAATTAACACGTCTCGGCGCCTGCGACTAGCGGAGCGTCATGTCGCGCTTTGTCCCGCTGCAAGAAGCGCCGGCCGCAGCCGCAGCGAGCAAGCACACAGGCCTTTCTGCACACGCGCCCCCGTCCGCTCCTGGGAAGCCACTGTGTACCACACTTTCAGCCAGTCTCCAACGAGAAGGCGCTGTACACCGACATGTTCGTCGACTCCCGGAAGGTGTTTCGCGCTGCCGCCTAATGGACAAAATCATCAAACATAGCATTAACTTCTAACACACTCCAAGGAAGTACATAGGGGTCCAAAAAAAAAAAAAAAATGTATCCACTGTTTAAAAGTCCATAACTTGCAAACTAATTGACGGAGTTGTCTCATTTTTGGTGAAAGTGTAGCTTAAAGTCCAACTCAAAGATATCACTGTAGATATTCGAAATGGTCACCATTAACATCCACGCACAAACGATGCCGCCGAACTGCAGCACGAACTACTGACTGCAACGTGTTTAGTTGGATATTTGCACATGAATGTACGATGGATTCTCGAAGGTCATCCAATGTGCGTGGCTTTTGTCGATAAACGACGTTCTTTAGTGTTCTCCACAGGTAAAAGTCCAGAGGAGTTAGGTCTGGGGAACGTGGTGGATACTCCACAGCATCTTCCTGGTAGATTTTCGTCGAGATACGTCCTAACACGATTTTGGTAGTGGCCTGGGGCACCATCTTGTTGAAAGTAAACTCTTCCGTCTCCATACAAGTCTCGGATGGCAGGTAAAATGGATGTCTGAAGCTTCTGAAGGTACACCTCACTATCTCACTAGTAACTGTGCCGTTAAAGAAGAATGGCCCAATCAAGCCCCGGTACGACAGCCGACACCACACATTTACTCCTGGCAAATTCATGGCTTTGTCTACATGGCAGTAGATGCAACTGTGGCGATTTACTGTACCATTGAGCTTGAACTGTGCCTCATCGGACCACACAATCATCTCTGCAAACTCTTCATCGTTGCGCACCATGTTAGTAAACCACTCGCAGTACTCCATTCTACGATCTGGGTCGTCCTCGTTTATTGCTTGTAGCAATCGTGGGATGTAGCACTTCCACTTTGCTGTCTTCAAAATTCGCCGAACACTTGAGCGACTCACTCCAGTTTGACGGGCACACTGTCTTACAGACTTCTGTGGTGAGCGACCGAATTGTTGTAACACACGACGGTAGTTAGCTGGACTTATTACTGTTACAGGTCGTCCAGATCGTTGTTTGTGTACATCTTTAACACAGCCTTCGGCTTCAAATTTGTCTCGAATGCGACGAATCGTTAAACGTGTCGGTGGCTCTGTTTGATACTCATTTCGCCATTTTCGTTGAACCTCATTAATGTTTTCGTACTTAAAATACCACTTCAAAACTGACATCTTTTCATCGAATGTAAGACTTGCGTCAGCTATGTTTACTCGAGTAACTAGGTGCAACTAAGAACAAAACACTATCTGGCGACTGTCATCTGACAAAACAAAACAACGCAATACAACGCTTGTGTGGCGATTGCCGGAACCACAAACTATTACACAACCAAAGATGAGACAATTCCGTCAATTAGTTTGCCAGTTATGGACTTTTAAACAGTGGATACAGTTTTTTGAACCCCTCTGTATTATCGGAGCATTACTGCTCACAATATATGCCGGGTGATCCTTACTAACGTTTAAAAATCCCCGAAGCGACGTAGGTGGGGCTGAGACATGTAATTCAATATAAGACACATGACATCGCAAATGTCGGGAGATACCCTAAAAGTGTATGAGAACATGTGACGTACCAAATGATACACCTCATCACACGTGCAGCGGTTGGACTTGAGAGTGAGTGGATACACTTTCATTCTAGCAAACAGTCGCAAATTTTTAACACCTTTTGGATATGTGACCTGTTGTGAACGTAGAAGCTACAAAATTATTGTCCTCTCTGTAACAAAGTAAAATCTGTTATTCTCTTCTGTTTATTTCCCTTTTCCCCTACGTTTTTTGTTTACAGGTATTATTTAGCAATGAAAACGTAGCTCATTTTCTGGTAACGACGCAGTTCGAGAGCTTATATTCGCTTACATGTGACGCAATACGGTAGGTCTTTAATGTAGTGTACTTTGCAATAAACCAGCGGATGTAAACACACGTAACCACGTAATTCTCTAGCGCAATATAAAAAATGCTGCCTATCAGACGCAAGAGTCGCACCATTGCAACGCGAGCTGAAGTCGCTCACATAGTCACAGAGCACACCGACATGAATACTTGACTTGGGTTGGGATGATCAGAAGCGACATACAGACAGGCTCAACCGCAGTACATGAGGCGAGGTACGTCAGTTTGTAACGTCATATATTCAACATTTTGTCATTCACTTTTGGCATATTTCCCGACCTTTTGTGGCCCCATGTCTCTTATATTAAGTTGCTTATCTCGGCCTCCTTTCCGTCGCTACGGGGGTTTTTAAACCTGGTGTCGTTGCAGGCACGTGACGCGGTAACTACAGCATGTCAGCAGAGAAGACACGCACGGGGGATTACCCTAGCGAAGATATGGGCTACAAAAGGGGAAATCTATTGAGGTAACCGACTCTGACAAAGGGCTGATAACTATTAAGCAGGGCCTATGAACGAGTGTCTCGAAAACGGCGAAGCCGGGCGAATGCTCGCGTGCTGTGCGGCCGTTGTGGCCGAGCGCTTCTAGGCGCTTCAGTCTGGAACCGCGCGACCGTTACGGTCTCAGGTTCAAATCCTGCCTCGGGCATGGCTGTCTGTGATGTCCTTAGATTATTTAGGTTTATGTAGTTCTAAGTTCTAGGGGACAGATGACCTCAGAAGTTAAGTCCCACAGTGCTCAGAGCCATTTGAACCATTTTGAATTTCAGCCGGTACTAAATTGAAACAGTTTTTAAAGAGAACATGATTATGGGTATGCAGTGTACAAGTGCGGTACGTACTGTATGTCAATGGATGTCACTAAAGTCAAAGTTTGTGAAGACCATTTGCTATCTTCTTTGTCCAATACTTATTTCTACGCAAAGTTGGAAGTAGTATGACTGGGGACATGAACAAAGGACTCGTTTCCTTCACTAACAAGGTTCCAATGGCTCTGAGCACTATGGGACTTAACTGCTGAAGTCATCAGTCCCCGAGAACGTAGAACTACTTAAACCTAACTAACCTAAGGACATCACACACATCCATGCCCGAGGCAGGATTCGAACCTGCGACGTAGCGGTCGCGCGGTTCCAGACTGAAGCGCCTAGAACCGCTCGGTCACACCGGCCGGCTAACGAGAGATGACATAAAATCATTTTAAAATAAACTCACTTATTCAGAAAGCTCTCTCGTTGAAGCGTCAGACAGAACTGTATCCACAGCTGTTCTTTGTGCCTGCTGATAGATAATGCGTCATATGTTATTGTGTTGCTGATAGAAAAATTGGTTGAGTCGTGTGTTAGCCAACGGTGATACACACAGACCGATGGGAGACTCTAGCGTAAATAGCCGGTGGGACACGCCGACGTGAACGTGTTTAAACACAATGGTAAATTACAATAAATAAGCAGGATTTGGGGTACAAAAATACGCTAAACTGCACCACTTCCCATTAAAATATCCACTTCTGTGATGTTAAGAGAGATCATGCATGACACTCTCGATCAGACGCTCCGGGAAGAAGTTTCCAAAGAGCGAGTTAAGCTTGTTGTTCTCGAGAAGCAAAAAGTCTCACCACTCGATATTCATTGGACCCTTGAGACGACATAGTCCTCAGTCATTTATCTATTCTGAATTATTCAGAAAGACTAGACAATTGTCTAGTCATTTTTATCTGTGAACAAAACGAAATCAAGTGTAATTAGTAAGCACCTTAATCACAAAGCAAACTAAATAAATTCATTCAAATGATCAAATGTGTGTGAATTCCTAAGGGACCAAACTGCTGAGGTGAGGTCATTGGTCTCTAGATTAACATACTACTTCAGCTAAGAACAACACACACACACACACACACACACACACACACACACACACACACACACCAAACACACGTCCGAGGGAGGACTCTAACCTCCTGCGGGAAGGGCCGCGCAATCCATGACATAACGCCACAAACCGCGCGGCCACTCCGCGCGGCATAAATTCATTTTTCTTTCAAAAATGTTAGCATGTGTGTGAAATCTTATGGAACTTACCTGTTAAGGTCATCAGTCCCTAAGCTTACACACTACTTAACCTAAATTATCCTAAGGACAAACACACACATACCCATGCCCCAGGGAGGACTCGAACCTCCGCCGGGAGCAGCCACACAGTCCATTTTTCCTTGCAAAGAATGTAAATAAAACCTATCGACAGAAGCAGAGCAAAGTCGTTAATTTCCTAATACACAAAGCAAAACCTTTAAATCTAGATTCCCTAGCTAAATAAATTAAATATTTGTTTGTATTCGTAAACATAAGTTTGTGCCGCTTAATTCTGCCACTGACGTAAACTTCCACAAATACATACGAAAAAAAACTAACAGTACCATCTGTTAGTTCTTTGATGTACTACAAAACAGTGCAATTTATTGGTTCTTTGGTGTACTACACCATGACGTTTAAACATACGAACTACTAAGCTGAGCAAACGACACAGATTAAACTTCAAATTACGATATCTTTCGTCTTTTTTGTGTGTGTGTTCCGATTTTTATGAAGTCAAACCTATACGTTGCCCCAAGCTACGTTGAACTTACCTGTGAAAACTCCATGATAATTCATCAAGTAGTTTTGGAAACTAGCGTGTTCAAACAGACAGATACACACGATGGTTTCACAGTTTTACCTAGCTCCAGGAACCCGTTCGTGAGCGATGCTGTTGTACATGAAGAAGTCGCAGCGCTTAAAAGTTGCGGCAAAATGCAGAAACACGTTCAGAGAACCAGCGTTTGGCGCAGGGATGGGTAGCTGGCTCTCAAAATATACAAATGTAGAGAATTGCGGGCAAATAGACGCAAAGAACCGTTGATATATAATTACGCGATCGCTGAGCAGCCTCTGGGTCTCTATCATGTAACTGCTGAAAGAGCGCGTACGGAGCGACCTAAAGTCAAGCGGCTACATAGGAACTGTACTCCATCTAAAACGAAGTTTACAAACGCCTCATGTGATCAATACTTGAGCAGTACCGGGCAATCTGCGACGCGTACGAGATAGGACTGACAAAGGAATCCACAGATATATAGAGTCCTGCCATACTGGGGAATTCTCTTATACAAAATCCCAAGGTTAGTCAGCAATACAGGAGTTACAATTGCATTCAGTACGGACAACAAACTGGAGCAGAGGCTGAAGCATAAGATTAGGACAGCCGCACGCAGTAACCGCGGGGTTTGAGGCGCCATGTCATGGATTGAGAGGCCCCTCCCGCCGAAGGTTCCAGTCCTCCCTCTGGCATGGGTGTGTGTGTTGTACTTAGCATAAATTAGTTTAAGTAGTGTGTAAGTCTAGGGACCGATGACCTCAGCAGTTTGGTCCCTTAGGTTTCACACACATTTGAACATTCTAACAAGATTAGGACAGGTGAGAACTGATTGGGGAAAGTGACAGTTCTTTTAAATAAAATGTCAACATTGTGATACGCAGTATGTGTGTCAGGCGGGAAGAAACTTTTTCAAGGGCATGATAAAGAGCATTGTTCGCCGGCAGTAGCAAAGCACATTTAGAATGTGTAGCATTCGTTATCGTTATTATGCGAGAAGATAACCGTAAAATTCCGAGGAGCCAAATGTTATGTCCACGCTGCTAATGACAAATGGTTGGAAGATGGCCAATAGATCTGTCACCGTAGGAATCTGGAGAGACAAGCAAAAGATCAGATGGCGTTGGTGCACTTTAAATAAATACCATTTACTCAGATTGTGCGAAAGAACTGCCACACTGTTAACAACTTGTGGCAGACGTGGCTAACCAGAAGCAGAGACGCAACATGGGCTTGCGTCCAAGTTCACTGAATGTTTACCGGTCAACAACTCGGTTTAACGTTTGGCACTAACTAGTGACCCGAAGTAATCTGGAGTTTCTTCATTGCTGGCGATGTTTAAAGCTTCGAGGCACCAGCTCCGCTAGTATAGATAAGCTACTGTCCTACAGAAAGAACGCATCACACATACATGAATGTATTACATGTAGAAGAAAGAGGTTCGTTGCTGTCAAACTTAGAGGAAATAGAGATATTTTGCATTTTAAGAGAGGAATCTGTGAACGAGTTAAATGAAAAGATAGAAACGTCCTAGAGGTATTTCTCGTGAAAAGTAGCTACCAGCCTAAGCTCGTTAGAAGTTGTTACGTTAGTTTTCCTTTTGGTTATTCCCATCGGAGGCAAACATTGCCACCTAGATGGAAGACCGTTTTTAGAATTCGCTATGAGTTGACACAGAAATGTTCGAAGTTTGGCTGCCGAAAGTCGAATCGACATGGCTTTGCTATGTACGCAGTATGGTAGTACAGTCTTTGGTAGGTGAGAGGAGTTGACTTTGATCAGTAAAGTGTGGTTTGTGAGATTGTTTCACGCCAACATGAGATGCACAAGGAAGAGTCTTGTGTGTTTGACGATGCATGTTTTCTGCGTGCTTTTCATTTTGATAGTGCCTTATAAAATGTTAATTTTAAGATGTATAATACTAAAAGGCAATACAGATTTCCATCATATGTTGGTTAGTATGTGTTGTGCTTGTTTATTTTTTAGAACTTGAAAATGGGACAACGTGTTTCCGAATCATGTTGAGCCAATTAATTCACACATTTTGATAACTTATGCGTAGTAACCTCATTACTGATTCACGGCAGATGACCTAGCAGTGATCGTACAAGATTTTTACTTTTCTGTTAAAACACTGGTATATTTCTTCTTTCCAAACACTTAATTGGAGTTTCTTTATGTTGCTATTACCATTATTAACTGCACGTGTGCTAATCTGCCCTGAGTTACTTATTTGCTTGTGACGTACTTTACCTGGATTACATGCACAACATGAGGACGAAATATGAAAAGAACCTTACCTTCCTGACAGCTGGTGTTACTGGGACCATGTTTAGTGCTTAATAAGTACAAAAGTAAATATATGCCATACGTGTATTGCATCGACAATTTAGGTAATAAAATAAGCCATGGGGTCACATGGCCGCAAAAAATTAAAGAAAATAAACAGTAAAGGATATAACATATAAATTATCATTATTGGAGCAATAGAGGAAGCTAGCACAAATGATGATTTTCCTTAAACGGGAGTAGAGCGAAATAGATGGAAGGCAGATTCACTGTTCCTGTTACACGAGATTTATAAGTATGTTGGCCAGAACTCCGTGCCGTTCGAATGAAAACAAATTCTAAATGTCAAGAGCGATGCAAAAATAGAACCTAGCACGACATATTAATATTCTGCTTGATACTTGCGAACTCATTGGTTTCCGTGACTCTGCTCACTGCACATTTTATCGGATCCAGGAACCAGGAATCACAATGGAGTGCCATATTGGCCGGGTGATCTGCTTGAAACATAGGCAAAAAATAGCCGAAGTGTGATTCTGTCAATTCACATATCTTTGTAGGCCATTGTTCTAGATGTCCAAGCTAAAATAGAGGAGGAGGCTGTCAAACTAAAATTTGTGTGTGTGATAACAGCACTCGAGAGATAACGCAATGGGATAAACAGGACTCCTTTCAAACTCAAACTTAGATAACCCGCTTATTGACATAAATTATTTAACGACTGAAGGCACGTGCATTATGCTCCCATATAGTGACTTTTCTGGAGGCAGAACAACTTGTACGTAGGAGTTCTTATAGTTTGTGCAAGATAAAATTGTGTGAAACGTAGCATTCGTGAGATCCATAAGGCGGAAAATAGCGGAGGTCAGACTGATGATATGTTTCTTGGCTTTCAGAAAGCCAACGAAACAGTTGAACCATCAACGCCCATGCAACAAAATAAAACTCGTCCACACGGAATATCTAAACACACAGGTAATTCGAGTGAAGACTTCCTAGCAAACAAGACTCTCCATGTCGTCAGTACCGGGAAGGAATCGTCAGCGTCAACACTAGTTTCAGACCGATCTCACGATACAGTGATTGGGTCACTGCTAATCACGTTGTACGTATATAAACAACACAGCAGCTAACGTCCCTTCAAAGCCATTCACAGATGAAGCAGTTGTGTTCAAGAAGGTTGTAAGGTTATGAGGTCACTCACCTCTGCAGTCGAGTTAAAACGCTCAGGGGTGAGCTGTCGGCCAGCGGATCGTGACGTCATATCGCCTGCGTGAGCGCTCCTTTGCACCTGCGTGAATCTCTTGTCCTTGTCTCCGACGCAAAACTGTGATGTCATTTCAACCATGTCAAGTTTCACTTGCGTCTGCGTACTTTGAGAATCTTCTACATCTACATCTACATGATTACTCTGCAATTCACATTTAAGTGCTTGGCAGAGGGTTCATCGAACCACAATCATACTATCTCCCTACCATTCCACTCCCGAACAGCGCGCGGGAAAAACGAACACATAAACCTTTCTGTTCGAGCTCTGATTTCTCTTATTTTATTTTTATGATCATTCCTACCTATATAGGTTGGGCTCAACAAAATATTTTCGCATTCAGATGAGAAAGTTGGTGACTGAAATTTCGTAAATAGATCTCGCCGCGACAAAAAACGTCTTTGCTTTAATGACTTCCATCCCAACTCGCGTATCATATCTGCCACACTTTCTCCCCTGTTACGAGATAATACAAAACGAGCTGCCCTTTTTTGCACCCTTTTGATGTCCTCCGTCATTCCTACCTGGTAAGGATCCCACACCGCGCAGCAATATTCTAACAGAGGACGAACGAGTGTAGTGTGAACTGTCTTTTTAGTGGACTTGTTGCATCTTCTAAGTGTCCTGCCAATGAAACGCAACCTTTGGCTCGCCCTCCCCACAATATTATCTATGTGGTCTTTCCAACTGAAGTTGTTCGTAATTTTTACACCCAGGTACTTAGTTGAATTGACAGCCTTGAGAATTGTACTATTTATCGAGTAATCGAATTCCAACGGATTTCTTTTCGAACTCATGTGTATCACCTCATACTTTTCGTTATTTAGCGTCAACTGCCACCTGCCACACCATACAGCAATCTTTTCTAAATCGCTTTGCAACTGATATTGGTCTTCGGATGACCTTACTAGACGGTAAATTACAGCATCATCTGCGAACAACCTAAGAGAACTGCTCAGATTGTCACCCAGGTCATTTATATAGATCAGGAACAGCAGAGGTCCAAGGACGCTTCCCTGGGGAACACCTGATATCACTTCAGTTTTACTCGATGATTTGCCGTCTATTATTACGAACTGCGACCTTCCTGACAGGAAATCACGAATCCAGTCGCACAACTGAGACGATACCCCATAGGCCCGCAGCTTGATTAGAAGTCGCTTGTGGGGAACGGTGTCAAAAGCTTTCCGGAAATCTAGAAATACGGAATCAACTTGAGATCCCCTGTCGATAGCGGCCATTACCTCGTGCGAATGAAGAGCTAGCTGCGTTGCACAAGAACGATGTTTTCTGAAACCATGCTGATTACGTATCAATAGATCGTTCCCTTCGAGGTGATTCATGATGTTTGAATACAGTATATGCTCCAAAACCCTACTGCAAACCGAAGTCAATGATATAGGTCTGTAGCAGCTGTTCGTGTTTCAGATTCTGGAATATTCCATTCGTCTTCCCTGGTGAAGGAATTTCGGAAAACTGCGTAGGATCTTGTTCGCGATTGCAGTCGGCGGTGTATTTTTCCACGACGTTGACTTTCTTCAACACGAAATTCGACAGGTTTCGTGTTTTTAACGATCGTGACACTGACTCTGTCTCGCATTTCGATCCATAGCTTCCCCAGCTGAAATATCTATCTATGCGGGACCTGTCACAACTGACACAAACCACGTATTTATGTAACTGCTGCACGCAACTATTTAACCAAATTTTCCAATACAATTTTGAAGTTAAATTTTAAAAAGAAAATATTTCGTGTCAGTTATAACACTCTTACACTGTCCAAAAATACAGCGCTGATAACACGATCAGAACATGAATCTGGTTTGCGTATAGAAGCAATTCACAGAAAATGTTAAATATTGTTGCGTATTGCCTGCGTTACAGACTGCATCCGCGGTTTAATCAGAAGATTTCAAGTGTAATGTACTCCTGACAGGTTCAACATATACAAAACAACTGCAGTATTAATAGTTGTGTGTGAAATGCCAATTTTATTTGCGCAGCAGATAGATTTCTTTACATGATGTAATCTGACTGTGAAAGGAAATGTTAGTGAAAGAGTAAGATACACGTAATATTCATGCACTGAATTCCATAGTCTTCACGTCCAAAGAGTGTCCTGACGTATCTTGGAGGTGCCCTTAAGAGCATGTGAAAAGTGTTCTCTGTGTTAACTGCAATTTGGTGGCGAGTTGTGGACAATTGGTTTGCTCTTCTATTGTTAAGGATTTTTTGGCAAATCACTAAATGAAGAAGAAATGTACGTTTATTCGTTTTAAGTTGTAGAATATTGTTTGTTACTATGTCGGCACCAACTATTGCTATACAGAACTAGCACTGCCTGAGAAACACACTGAGGTGACAAAAGTAGTAGGATACCTCCTAATTACTTGTAAGACCTCCTTTCATTCGCCACAGTGCAGCAACTCTATGTGGCATGGACTCAACCAGTCGTTGGAAGTCCCCTGCACAAATACTGAGGCGCTTCAGTCCGGAACCACACGACCGCTACGGTCGCACGTTCGAATCCTGCCTCGGGCGTGGATGTATGTGATGTCCTTAGATTAGTTAGGTTTCAGTACTTCTAAGTTCTCGGGGACGGATGATCTGAGAGGTTAAGTCCCATAGTGCTCAGAGCCATTTGATTTTGAATACTGAGCTGTACTGCCACTATATATGCCCATAATTGCGGCAGTGTTGCGAGCGTGCACGAACATACCTCTCGATTACGTCCCGAGAATGTTCGATGGTTCACATCTCGGCCGATCTGGGTGTCCAAGCCATTCTCGGGAATTGTCCAGAATATTCTTCAAACCAATCGAAAATAATTGTGGTCTGGTGACATGGCGCATTGTCATCCACAAAAATTCCGTCGTCGTTTGGGAACATGAATTTCATTAATGGCAGCAGTGTCTCCAAGTAGCCGGACATAAACAGGTCCGGTCGATGATCGGTTTAGCTGGAGTAGAGGACACAAACAACTCCATGTAAACACAGTCCGCACCATTATGGAGCCACCACCAGTGCCTTGTTGACAATTTGTGCGCATGGCTTCGTGGGGTCTGCACCACACCCAAACTCTACCATCAGCTCTTACCTACAAATCTGACCAGGTGACGGTTTTCCAGTGGTCTGGGGTCCGATCGCTATGGTAACGAGCCCACAAGAGGAGCTTCAGGTGATGTTGTGCTGATAGCAAGGTACTCGCGTCGGTCATCTGCTGCCATAGTCCATAAACGCCAGATTTCGCCTCGCTCTCCTGACGCAGACATTCGTCGTACATCCCACACTGATTTCTGCGGTTATTGCACGCAGTGTTGCATGTCTGTTAGTACTGAAAACTGTATGCACACGCCACTGCCTTCGGTTGTTAGTGAAGGCCGTCGGCCGCTGCCTTCTCCACGGCTAGAGATAATCTCTGAAATTTGGTATTCTTGGCACACTCTTGACACTGTGGATGCCGGGATATTGAATTCCCTAACTATTTCTGAAGTAGAAGGTCTCCATGGGTCTAGGTCCAACTACTATTCCGCCTACAGTCTGTTAATTCCCGTCGTGTGGTAATAATCACTGTGGAAACCTTTTCCCATCAATCAGCTGAGTACAAATGATAGCTCCGTCAATGCACTGCTCTCTTATACTTTGTGTACGCAGTACTACCGGCATATGTATATGTTAATATCGCTGTTCCATGACTTTCGTTGCGTCAGCCTAATATCGGTTAATAAAGTTCGACATTTTCTCGAACAAAACCTGTTCCATTACTTTTAGTTTCAATGGTCTATTGTTTTTTTCACCCTCGAAACTATATCCCAAATGGTAATTTTATTAATAGTTTCGCACGCGTTCCCACGTAGTTTGTCATTGTTCCTTTCTTTGCTTCCGTCCGACTTGCTCTTCGACAGCCGGCCGCGGTGGTCTAGCGGTTCTAGGCGCTCAGTCCGGAATCTCGCGACTGCTACGGTCGCAGGTTCGAATCCTGCCTCGGGCATGGATGTGCGTGATGTCCTTAGATTAGTTAGGTTTAAGTAGTTCTAAGTTCTAGGGGACTCATGACCACAGTTGTTAAGTCCCATAGTACTCAGAGCCATTTGAACCATTTTAGCTCTTCGACACTGCTCTGGCGTCCTTTCAGCCAGGTGCATCCACTTGCTTTGCGCCGAGCTTACACGTATATAAACAGCCCGCAGGGGTTGACGGCAACGAAATATGAAACATACATATTTCACGCGATCGTCAGAGGAATATTCCTTTTGCTTCTTTTTGGTGCGATTATTTCGTAACCAAACAGCTACATCAAAATGGGTACTGAGACCAGGGACAAATGTAAATACTCTCCTACACAAAATTATTTATACATAAGTGAGAGTACCTCAAAGTTCGTATTAACATTACCGTTGGCATGTACAGTAGCTTGAAGAATCTTGTTGAAAGTGAGTAGTAGCTTTAAATCCAACGGAAGTCCGATACCGCTCTCGAAAGACAGTATCTGTAGTACCATATATCCACAAACAAGCAAAATGCAATCATTCAGCAAATGTCATTGGACTCTACTTTCCGATTTCAGTGTAGCTAAAAGTATTGTCCATGTATTGAGCCATATACAGATTGCTTAAGAAAAAGTGTTACCTTTTGATAGAGGAGATAGTATCGGTCAAAACTAGAAGAAAAATTCCTGTAATGGCACGTCCGGAATCCAGTAGCTGTTGAGATATCCGCCAGTCTGTCTTCTCATTTCCAGCTGTCTCTTACGTGGAAATTGACACTACGAGTAATGTTGCATGTGTTTACCGCGCATCAAATGGTTCAAATGGCTCTAAGCACTATGGGACTTAACATCTGAGGCCATCAGTCCCCTAGACTTAAAACTACTTAAACCTAATTAACCGAAGGACACCACACACATCCATGGCCGAAACAGGATTCGAACCTGCGACCGTAGCAGCAACGCGGTTCCGGACTGAAGCGGCTAGAACCGCTCGGTCACAGCGGCTACCACGCATCCTGACACACCCTTCAACCCTTTTTCGCAGTGAATTACGCACTATTTCAGATACACCTGGCTCCATTCTGATAACGTCACATGCGTCGGTCACACGTTCTTGTAACGTCTCGACATTGCCGACCGGTTGAGCAAACAACAATTCCTTTAAATATCTCCATAAGCAGGAATCCATCGGATTAACGTCCGGTGAATAGAAAAGCCAGGCTACCAGACTCACTCGACCAACCCATCGCCCACAAAACGTTGCCATGAGATACCGTTGCAAGTACCATAGAAAATGGGAAGGTGCCTCGTCGTGCATAAATAACAGTAGTTGTCTCTGTGCAAGGGTAACGTTCTCCGATAGCGCTAGTAATTGATCGAACAGAAGTCGATGATACACAGGTTCTGTTAATCTGTGTGGTAAACTGTATGGCTCGGTTAACTGTATGGCTCTATCGGTCTGTCACCGACCATTTATGCTGATGATGATGATGTCGTGTGACGACGGCCTCCCGTCGGGTAGACCGTTCGCCTGGTGCAAGTGTTTCGATTTGGCGCCTCTTCGGCGACTTGAGCGTCGATGGGGATGAAATGATGAAACCATTTATGCTCATACAGTGTTACTGAAGCAATACTTATGCCTTATCTCCATTATTACTGGAAGATTTGCGTCTGCCTACACGTATGTATTGTGGTCATTTACTGTGCCATCTCGTGTGACGACTTATTCTGCCAGATACTATACGTTATTCGTCACAAGTAAAAAGGCGCATATCTGAACAGGCATTGTTTTCCAGGCATCTAATTATAAAAACGATCTTTTCTGGTTTTTAACGTTATTACCTCTTATAGGAATATGTGACATTTACTTTAAACGCTCCGTATGTACAGGCTGGTTATAACTAAACATTCGCTAATTGACAGGGGCTCCCATGATAAACGAGTGATCGTAGGAAAATGGAAATGTGTGCAAAAATTTGTAAGGACATTAGGAAGAGAAATAACGAATAAACCTTTGAAAGAAATACATGAGAGGATAACATTTTTTAAATGCGTATTATGTTTATGTTCCATGTTGCAAATGCTCAATGCATCGACCATCTGTATGTACAACACAGCTCGTGCACTGCCAGAAGGAAAGAGGACCTCTCCGTATACCTTTAATATATCGATACCCGCAGAACTATTGCTGTCGTTTTTATAAAACAGCTTTACGAGTAAAGCGTTTCTCACCTTCTCCAGACCCACGTTGACTGTCTGCAGCCGGCCGGAGTGGCCGAGCGGTTCTAGGCGCTTCAGTCCGGAACCGCGCTGCTGCTACGATCGCAGGCTCGAATCCTGCCGCGGGCATGGTTGTGTGTGATGTCTTTAGGTTAGTTAGGTTTAAGTAGTTCTAAGTTCTAGGGGACTGATGACCTCAGAAGTTAAGTCCCATAGTGCTCAGAGCCATTTGACTGTCTGCAACTGTAATTCACACTGATGATTGTGTTTCAGTCTTACGTTGCCGAACCACAACCGGCGCCGAGCGGCATGTCATGACACTAACAGTACCAACGACGCAAATCCTGCAGCACACAGTCTGAACATCATTCCAACAAAGTTGGGTACCTATACGGTGAACAGTTTCCCGTCTACGTTGCCTGCAGTAGCGATAGTTTAATTATAACCAACCCATAAACTGCTAGCCTTTGATTCGACGTGGACAGTCTTCGAGAACTGTTTATAACTTCCTGGAAAAGAACTAACCGCGCTTGTAGCTACCCTCGTTACAGAAATTCCTGTTTGCTCCCATTTCCACAACCTCTATCTGCTTTATTTCCTTCATTAATAGTAGAAACCATATTCCACGGGACTCGTATGGATCGCTCGCATTTGTGTGGTGCTGAAACAGAAGCACATTTCCAGTTATGTGGCCGAAAGCGCCTTTGTAACTATAAACAATAGAAGACGTAGTTTGTTCTTGCCAGTTTCCGTGTCTTTAATCATTCCCATTACTAACAACAAGGCGTCAGGCTGTTCATCAACTTCGTTTGATGTTAGTTGCTGGCGAGTGTGTTTTCAGCAAACATGTAAGCATACCTACTTAAACCTCTTCTACAGTCTGTTTACGTAATCAGAACAGCCGTGTGTGATCCCGAAAGCTATCCCCACCGCCAATGAAAACATCTGCTGTTGCCTGTCGCGGAGTGCGATCATTTACAGAGGTAAGGACTCCCTGTCTAGCCGTGCCAGCAGAATGCATTTTCCTGGCAGTAACAAGCACTGTACTGCTTGTATAAGACGGATGTTCTCAAACCATTTATTATTGCTATGAGTTTGTGCTCTTACTAATCATCATCAGCAACAAGAAGTTCTTCAGTTTCTATGTCTAATTCGGTACGTGCATGACGTTCCACCCCACAATACGAAGCAGCAAAAAAACGGATGGAACAGCAAGAGTCGGTACATAGAATTTAAACATTGTTCAAACGTATGCATAGCAGTTATTAGTGCAGTATGCCTTTGATAAATGCCCAGATCTACGGTATAGCAACTACTGAAAACAAATATAAATTTCAGAAATTTCCAACGAGACCAGTCCTTTCAGTGTTACGATAAACGAATGTAAAATTAACGCTGTCATTACTGGGAACTTTCCATTTCCTTTTTAGTCTTGCACGGCAGGTTAGCGTCTCGTCGGCGTCGAGGCCATCGTATACTGAACCGAATCTCAGCTGTAGTTTTACAAATGTTGCCCCAATTATTTTTTCAGCAGATTCGGATATGTTTTTTTTTTTGTTTTTTTTTGTTTTTTTTTTTGTTGGGTCAACATTTGTAAAACTCTGATTCCTCTCTCTCAAACTCCACCCTGTGGGATAGAAGGAGAGTTTTAGTTTCAGCGAATTAAAATTTACGAAGTAAATAAGTATTTTTTCTTAACCCGTAACCATTTTCCACCAAAAATGAGAACATAGATTTTCTTGAACTGCAGCAACAACTACCAAGAATCAAAACAGATGTTTAAGAGAAAATGTACGTAGTTTTATGTAGAATTTTTTTTGAAATTTTAAAGTTGCCTCCCTTCCCACCCCCAGGGGGCTGGGTTGGTGGACTAATTTTAGCACCAGCAGATGTCCCCCTCGAAAATAATCAACTTTGGATTCTACACATTTTTCTTGTGAAGTTTATTTTTCGTTTTATTCTCGATTGTCAACTTATAATTTAAACCCTGTGTAGTAGTACCAAATTCTCCTGACTTTGGTCATGTTGTAATTTACACAATATAAAGTCGAAATGTGACCTCACAATTACTAGTATTTCGCTAAGCATCGTGAACTATGGCTATACGAGCGTGCAAATGGATGGACTGCCCGTTCCTTGAATGGTTTCCGCCTACGTTAGAGGGGGTTAGGTCTTTCACTTTATGTCATGCCTCACTCAACTTCCTGCTGTTGGCCACTTCTAGATGGTGACTCACGAAGTATGTCGGATTTGTTGTTGACAGCAGGTGAGCGAGACTGGAATACTTCGAAAATTTCTTAATAGTTTGTGACCTACATAGCCCCCATCCTTTCTTTGGATACGCGCCTCTGCAACATAAATGTTGCTGACGAGTGAAGTCCAGTGTTGTGGTAGCCGCTAGACTGGGTTTCGACAAAAATATGGAAACACAACACATTACCAAGCCTAATACGGTATAGAAAACCACTGGCGGTCAAAACAGCTTCCAGTCGTCTCAGAATGGATGAATACAGTAATGTTATACAGTTCTTCCCACGAAATAGTGAGTTCAAGTAACGGTGATGGAGGTGAATAGGAATCATGCAGCCTTCCCTCCAAAGCAGAGCATAAAGTCAATAATATTGCAATATGATGAGTGTCGTGATCAAGAGAGATGCGACAAATGTTCCTGGTGCTCACAAAGCTAGTCCTGGGCGATATGTACTGTGTGAACAGCGGCCCAGCACCATTATTGAGGAACGAACTTTGTACAGTGGAATGGACCTGATTCTTCAGAATGGTCATAACATCCATGGCAGTAATGCGATCTTGCAGAGTAACCATGGGACCCACGGAAAACCACCGTGCAGCTGCCCAAATCATCACCGAACTCTTCCATGTTTTACTTTCGGGACATAAACTCTGCCAGTTCTCCCATTGCTCCATAGCCCAGATTTTATTTTTTCTTCACCTCGTTTTCCTGTTACGGGAATTTGTATTATTGATGAGTAGTTTCTGAATTGTAGCTCAGTCTGCGCTTCCCTGTTTTATGGAGCTCCCTTCGTGTTATTCTAGTGCGACATTCGGCTCTGCGGTAACCTTCGCAGCTTTCGTCCTCTTATTTTTCGTGAGAATCCTCTTCAGTGGCCGCTTGGTACGGCCAGTCAGTACACACTTTCACCCTTGTTGTGAATTGGCGGATTTACACTACTGGCCATTAAAATTGCTACACCACGAAGATGAATTGCTACAGACGTGAAATTTAGCCGACAAGAAAGAAGATGATGTGATATGCAAATGATTAGCTTGTCAGAGCATTCACGCAAGGCTGGCGGCGGTGGCGACACCTACAACGTGCTGCCATGAGGAAAGGTTCCCACCGATTTCTCATACACAAACAGCAGTTGACCGACGTTGCCTGGTGAAACGTTGTTGTGATGCCTCATGTAAGGAGGAGAAATGCGCACCATCACGTATCCGACTTTGATAAAGGTCGGATTGTCACCTATCGCGATTGCGGTTTATCGTATCGCGACATTGCTGCTCGCGTTGGTCGAGATACAATGACTGTTAGCAGAATATGGAATCGGTGGGTTCAGGAGGGTAATACGGAACCCAGTGCTGGATCCCAACGGCCTCGTATCATTAGCAGTCGAGATGACAGGCATGTTATCCGCGTATCTGTGACGGATCGTGCAGCCACGACTCGATCCATGATTCAACAGATGGGGACGTTTGCATGACAAGAACCATCTGCACGAACAGTTCGACGACGTTTGCAGCAGCATGGACTATCAGCGCGGAGACCACGGCTGCGGTTGCCCTTGACGCTGAATCACAGACAGGAGCGCCTGCGATGGTGTACTCAACGACGAACCTGGGTGCACGAAGGGCAAAATGTCTTTTTTTCGGGAGAATCTAGGTTCTGTGTACAGCATCATGATGGTCGCATCCGTATTTGGCGACATCGCGGTGAACCCACATTGGAAGCGTGTATTCGTCATCGCCATACTGGCGTATCACCCGGCGTGATGGTATGGGGTGCCATTGGTTACTCGTCTAGGCCACGTCTTGTTCGCATTGACGGCACTTTGAACAGTGGACGTCACATTTCAGATGTGTTACGACCCGTGGCTCTACCCTTCATTCGATCCCTGCGAAACCCTACATTTCAGCAGGATAATGCACGACCGCATGTTGTACGTCCTGTACGGGCCTTTCTGGATTCAGAAAATGTGTGCCTGCTGTCCTGGCCAGAACATTCTCCAGATCTCTCTCCAATTGAAAACGTCTGGTCAATGGAGGCCGAGGAACTGGTTCGTCACAATACGCCAGTCACTACTCTTGATGAACTGTGGTATCGTGTTGAAGCTGCATGGGCAGCTGTACCTGTACACGCCATCCATGCTCTGTTTGACTCAATGCCCGGGGGCATCAAGGCCGTTATTACGGCCAGAGGTGGTTGTTGTGGGTAGTGATTTCTCAGGATCTATGCACCCAAATTGCGTGAAAATGTAATCACATGTAAGTTCTAGTATAATATATTTGTCCAATGAATACCCGTTTATCATCTGCATTTCTTCTTGGAGTAGGAATTTTAATGGCCAGTAGTGTAGTTTTCCGGTTTCCTTATATGCTTGTAAACCTTCGATACGCTGCCTCTTGACACACCAAACATTTCGGCTACTAGGTAGCGAACCACACACTATACAAGCATCATAATTTGCCCGCGTTAGAATTCAATCATCGTCGACGAGTTGCATGACAAGTACACAGAGCTCTGTTCTGAAAACGACTGACGCCAGTAACCTACTGAGGACACAGCAGAGATGCGGTTCGTTGTCAGATACGACAGCACAACCTGTAGGCTAGGCTAGCGTCTTCATTTATGTTCAAGCATACATTTCTCGCGGTGTTCCCATATTTTTGTCCAACACCTTGAAAGTCGGGAGCTCTAGCGTCTTATCTCGTGTTTTCTATAGAAAATGTCGTGCTTGTACTCTCGTTAACTTTACTATTACAGAGATCGCCTAAACTTTATTTCTTTTAATGGGTCCTGTGCGCAACCAATAACTTACTTGGTTTTTCTGCTACCACTGCTTGATCTGCTGCATTCCATTATTTAACAAAAACATAAAAAACCTATTATTCATGCTGAGTGCAATGCATGTTCTGTATGGCGGCTCCTGCTGTTGCTGCGGCTGCTGCTGCTTACTACAACTACATATAATTCAAGAGAAAGGCTTTGGTCAAATCTAAACTCGATAAATGATAACCCAAGCAAGTAATTCCTTTTATCAAAAACTATATTCTGAAAGCGATTCTTTCTCATTCAGTTAACAAAACGCTAGAAGCACTTTGAACAATGGCTTCGTATGTAAATCTGCCTCTACTGGCATTAAAGCAATATTACAAATTAATCAAACTCTTGAGACAGACTGAAATACTTCTCAATTAAATACGTAGTGAAACAATTCCCTGACAATTACAAAAGAAATCAATGACAAAAATTCTAACATTCTGCGTGGTGTCTGTCTGTTTTAAGTCGTGTCTCCCTACCACTTCCACGCAACGACGCTCTGAGCGTGTTTTTTAGGGAATTGACTAGTTTGAACCTGGGACCTGTTGCTGGTAAGGAGACGCCAGACCACATATGACATGTAGAGTTCAGAAGAGTTCAGTGAGACTAGCGATGATATAATCAAATACTTAATGATTTCAGCGTCATCTCCACTGCACTCCCTGTAAAAGAATCTTAATACTAACTAAATTTAGTGGAAGGGGTTCAAGGCTTTCCTATTTCTAGTTAGCTGGTAAAATAACGTCGAAAAAGCAGTTAAGTTTACCATTGGTATTTTTATTCTACTCACAAAACATTGTTTATAAATTGCACTATTGCTAAAAGGAAATATTTTAATACAGGATGATAAAAACCAAGTGCGTTGAACAAAAATATGAACGAATATTCCCTGGGTTTCCAAGTTCTGTAATGGATCGAAGGATGACCTATTCCATATCACATCTATAATCTAGGTTTAAATTAAGTTTCATAAAAGAGAAAACTATCAAAAATGGTCTACAGTGACCCTCAATTATCTTTAATTACTTATCTAACTTGTCGTAAATTACAGTGGCTGATGTGGCTTCTCAATAATTATATAACAGAAAAATCATCGAGTTTCAGATTTTAACTTCTATTACCAAATGTGAATACCATGAGCTTTAATTGACGATCGACACTAGTATAACGCAAAAAGGGGATTTAACAGATGAGACTTCTGCAGTTCTGTGTGAAACTTTATGCACTCTTATGCGGCATCGAATGCATTCATTACCTTGTCGGTGGTTAGTCAGCGTCAGGGGGCGGGGGGCGGCGCAGCTCCACACACCTCGCCGTCTCGGAAGCAAGTCCCTCTAACCTCTCCTTACTACAAGTTACTGAAGTCGGTTTAAGAAAAAGGTATCTGGCTGTGTTTTCATCTGACCAATCAGGGTCTCAATGTTAACCTTAAGCTCCGCCTACAAAGTTCTGTCTATCCAATGAGAAACGTTATACTTTTCGTGTTGGGGCAATGTTTTTAACGTTTGCAACGTAACAGAGACGCGAAAGAGTCTCACGCTTAAACTTGCAGCTGGTGTGGCCCTTTTAGTGTTATCGTAAGATCTATACTGTTCTTCTGGAGGGCTCTATCTTTTAACATGGGCTGGGGGGTGGTCCTGGCGGTTGGCTGGAGACGTGGGTGTCTGTCCCTTATCGTAGGGCCTTCTAGCTTAACACGGTTCTGCTCTCGGAACTGCGTCTGTTTCACGGTGGGAAGATATGACGTGCATTTAGACGTTCTTGTGTTAGTCTGTGGTATTCCATTTGCTCACTCGTTGATCGTATTACTTTGGTTAATTTAATGTCAGGATTTATTCGTAGCTATGTGACATACTGACGGATTTGCTATCATGTCAGGGTTTTCATGGAAGCTGTTGGATTTGCGTGACACCTTACAAAATCAATACTTAATCTCCATCAGGTTGCCCTCCATGGTGTGGGTGCATGCAACGACTGTGGTTACATTGGGTTAGATAGAGCAGCAATCAGTCGTGGAATTAAGTTGCTTTAATATGACATTTATAGTCACAACTGCTGCTGCTTCGCACATACACAAACCCTTTTCTTTAAATTAATAAGCGCGCTGCACATTATAAAAAATATCAACTCAATACCAAATCCTGTGTCGCTGGTGGCGGACACTGCAGTACGGCAGCTCGGCGACGACCCCTCGCCCAACACACGTGCGCACCACAGCATGCGGGCTCCTACACTGGCTTCCAAACTGCCACTGATTAATCCGTGCGCTGCGAAGCGCGACAACAATATCTTAGATTCCAAAGCTTGTGTATGCGCGCTGTAGCCAACCTTTAAATCCTAAGAGAGTATTGCCAACTCTCAACCTGTGATTCAAGTAATGGTCAGAAACGGTGCTCGCGCCGTTGTTCGCCTTGCTGGGAGAGTCTCGTTACGAGGTCGCCACCCAGCTGGTTATCCTGGCCAGGGCCACCGCCTCCGCCGCCCGTCCCACCTGCTGCGGCTCGCGTCCCCTCGGCCACTTTGGGGCAGGCGGACATCTCCCCTAGGCTCGTCCGCGCCGCCTCTTTCGCGACGTATTCGCAGAGGATTCTCCGGCCGCCTTTGCCGAGATTATTTTAATGAAATTCCGCATTCCGGAATTAACTTTTTCATTAGAACGTCGGCGCCCCGTTGTCGCGAGGCTGACAGGATTCTGCTCGCGCGCTCAGCTGAACCCCCTCGCCGCTCCTACCCCCTCCTCCGCCCTTTCTTCCCCTTTTCTCTTTTCCCTCCTTTTCAGTTTCTTCTCGCAACGGGATTCAATTAGGCGGCGTCTGTCAAGACAGAGGCGCGACAGAGCGAATGCGCCGACAGCCGTGCTGCACGCCCTGTGCCGCGCTGCCGACTCGGAAGCTGCGGAGAATTGTGTCGCCTTGTCTGGCGTCGAGGCGGCGAGACGGGAGTACGCTCGTTGCGTCGGCATGGTGATCGTGTGCTCCCCCGTCCATTCACACTCTCTTCTGACAAGCGGTATTGTGCATGACTTCGTAGACAACGGCAAAGAGGGTTGGGTTCAGAATTGTGTGTGTGTGAATTGCCGGCCGGAGTGGCCGAGCGGTTCTAGACGCTACAGTCTGGAACGGCGCGACCGCCACGGTCACAGGTTCGAATCCTGCCTCGGGCTTGGATGTGTGTGATGTCCTTAGGTTAGTTAGGTTTAAGTAGTTCTAAGTTCTAGGGGACTGATGACCTCAGAAGTTAAGTCCCATAGTGCTCAGAGCCATTTGAACACTCATTCCCGAGGGAGGATTCGAACCTCCGGCGGGAGGGGCCGGGCAATCCGTGACGGGACGCCTCAAACCACGCGGCCACTCCGCGCGGCTTGGTTCAGAGTGGTGCAGCAAGTGTCGTCGCAGAGAAACTGGACAGAAGCAGAACGTTAACACAGTAAACAGAAGATTTATTTCACTTGTATCACTCCAAGCATACGAAGGCTCATTATAAATAATGCAGCAAGAATTAAAGACCAGCTGAGACAGTAGCAATAAGGATGAGGCTCTCTGAGCTAAACCACGAACAGCGGTGTTGGAGCCGCGACCAGGCGAAGAGGCTGCGAGCATGAGTGGGCGGAGCGGCTGCCACCAGCCTATACTGCGATGGCAGAGGGCGCTCGTGGGACGGAGCCACTGGAGGCGTGGCCCAGCGGGTCTGCACCACTGGCTCCATCACACCACTACTGATGTCTCATGGAAAATTGCAATTCTGTTGCCAACTTCGACACCTGCGGGATGGTATCAGTACGTCATACCACAAGGGGGAATGCCTCAGATGCGACCAACTGATTCCGATCATACGAGGGGCGTTCGAAAAGTCCGTGCCACAATAAAAACTTCTTATGTGTTTGGGGTAAATTTTTTTTCACTTTTCGACATAGTCTCCTATTAGACTTATACACTTCGTCCAACGCTGTTCTAATTTACTGGTCCCTTCCGAATAGTAGGAATTGTCCAAGTCTGCAAAATAGCTATTATTTGCTGCACTCACCTCCTTGTTTGAATAAAATCTTTGGCCTGTCAGCCATTTCTTGGAATTGGGAAACAAATAGTAGTCCGAGGTAGCCATGTCTGGAGAATGAGGGGCCGGCCCGAGTGGCTAAGTGGTTCTAGGCGCTACAGTCCGGAACCGCGCGACCGCTACGGTCGCAGGTTCGAATCCTGCCTCGGCCATGGATGTGTGTGCTGTCCTCAGGTTGGTTAGGTTTAAGTAGTTCTAAGTCTAGGGGACTGATGACCTCAGATGTTGAGTCCCATAGTGCTCAGAGCCATTTGAACCATTTTGTGAGAATGGGAGGGGGGGGAGATGTGAAACGATTTGGAATCCTATTTCCATTAATTTTGCGACCACAACTGCTGAGGTGTGTGCTGGTGCATTGTCGTGATGGAAAAGGCCTTTTTTGCGGTCGAATCGCCGGCGTTTTTCTTGCAGCTCGCCGCGTGGGATTAGCCGAGCGGTCTTGGGCGCTGCACTCCTGGACTGTGCGGCTGATCCCGGCGGAGGTTCGATTCCTCCCTCGGGCATGGGTGTGTGTGTTTGTCCTTACGATAATTTAGGTTAACTAGTGTGTAAGCTTAGGGACTGATGACCTTAGCAGTTAAGTCCCATAAGATTTCACACACGTTTTTTTCTTGCAGCTCGGTTTTCAAACGGTCCAATAACGAAGAACAATATGCACCTGTAATAGTTTTACCCTGTTCCAGATAGTCGATGAGGATTGACCGTTGCGAAACCCAAAAGACAGTAGTCGTAGCCTTTCTGGATGACGGAATGGTCTTCGCCTTTTTTGATGCAGATTCTCTCTTGGTAACCCATTGGTTAGATTGTTGTTTGGTCTCAGGAGTGTAGTAAGGTATCAGTCTTTCATCCACAGTGACGAAACGGCGCTTATAGTTCTGTGGATTCTTCCTGAACAGCTACAAACCATCCTTGCAACACTTCACACTATTCCGTTTTTGGTCAAGCGTGAGCCATCGCGGAACCCATCTTGCGGATACCTTTCCCATGTCCAAATGTTTATGCAAAATATTATGTACCCGTTCATTCGAGATGCCCACAGCACTATCAACCTCACGCACCTTAACTCTTCTGTCATCCATCACCATTTCATGGATTTTATCAATGATTTCTGGAGTCGTAACCTCCACAAGGCGTCCAGAATGTTCAGCATCACTTGTGCCCATATGGCTTCTCCGAAAATCTTGAAACCACTTATAAGCTGTTCTAATCGAAGGTGCTGAGTCACCGTAATATTTATCAAGCTTCTCTTTAGCCTCCTGAGTCGTTTTGCCTTCCATAAAGTAATGTTTAATCACCACACGACATCCTTTTTCGTCCATTTTTTGACAATCACTCGACTTCCTTGATTCACACGAATGCCTAAAACAAAGAAATAGACCAATATCGCTGAAAATTGGTGTGCGTTCTTTCCAAAGATGCTACTAACTAAACATGACCTCGATATGCGCCGGTGGTGCCATCTCTCGTACTCTGCACGGACTTCTCAAACGCCCCTCGTATGCGGCAGGTAGCTTCTCTACAACCTAAAACGAAAATGTGGTGTCGTCCACAGAACCAGATCTCCTACAAAAGTTGGTACCTCATGAAGGCAACACAAGTGAAGAAATTTGCTGCCAGACACAGCAACGAATCGGAAATGTCGACATGGGCACGCTCCTATGCGTTTACTTACATGAGCCGGAAAGTTATTGACGTCCGAGCACTATACCATTCTGGCCACCCTCTATGTAATCGCACAGTTTCTATATAAGTAGCGACCACTTGTAACCATCGCTACCGACGACACTGTCGCCTTAGCTCAGATCCGGATGCATGCTAATAGAACAATTATCCAAAACTTTGTATCAATATGAAGACTATTGTACTCTGATGTGAATCTTTCATTCTGCAACGAATTACCATGCTCAGGTTTCAGTAAATTATTAATTACGTGAGTGCATCTTGTAGCATCTGTTTCACTCACTCCTGAAGAACTGATGTGTTGGTTCGATATGCCACAGAAAGACAAAGATATTTTTGGTCGACAACCCTTGTTTTTAGAAAAACACACCTAAAGTTCGTGACGTGTAATCGACTCAAAATTAATTGTATCCATAGGTCTTCGAGCACTTTTTATCATCTATTTTTGGTCCGCAAATGGGCGATTTCCCATAAATCGAGGAAAGAAACTGTTACGACTACCCCTTATGTAAGGAAAACGCTGATTAATCAAAAGCCACTGGTGTAACCACTAAGGCTTTTGTTGAGGACAAGAGACCTGTCTTCGATTCCCAAATACACAATGCAGTTTCCTTTTTTATATTTTTATCCGTATAGAAATCGGTAGAAATAGGGTACTTAATAAGGTAAGCGTTAGGGAATAATATGAGGGCGAGCTGAGAAGTAATGACTCCGAATTCTTCAGTCTGTTCTCAATATCAGATGAGGTATTACATGGCATGCGTATTGCGCAGTCGATTTTCCCTCGTCGCTGACTGAAGTGGCAACTCTCTGCTGCTATCGGGCTCTTAATTGCAGCGCGAAGATGGCGGTGTATAACGTAACTATGCCAGTGCTTCAGAAACAGCTTGCTTTAATGGAGGTTCTAACCGCAGAAAACGTGCCTGCAATTTAAATCATTGGAAAGCTGAAAGCTGTGTACGAAGATCAGTGTATCGACGTCGTAATGTGCAACGTCGGCTTGTTCAAGCTCGTAATGAAGGAATTAGTGGTGTTAACGTCAAAGTGCGCGACAGAGCTCCGAGTAGACTACCAGGTCAGGTAACTGACAAGACGCGTAGGAATCGGGTTGATGAACTAATCAGAGAAAACAGTCAGACAATACGGACGCAGCTCTCAGGTATGTTTAGGTCACCTTTTCTAGGCCCCTCTCTGGATTAGGGAAAGCAGAGTGATCCTAAATATGCTGCTTTGTCGCCTGACGAGCTGCCTCCCGTCCCTGTCGAGTTCCATAACGACCATCACGTCTGACCATCTAACGTGCAGAGCACCAAGTAAGGTTCGGGCACACCAAACTCTTGCCTCACCGTCAGTACTCCATCGCCGCAGGACTTTTTAAAAAAAAGTCGTCGCGCATGAAACTTTGCCGGAATCATCTGCGCGTGAACATATTTAAGTGGACAAGCAGTTGCACAGGTGGAGATCCGCTCTCTCGTCCACAACCTCGGTTGGCAGTGGATCGTGAGTACGTGAAAACATTGATCATCAAAAGTAGACAGTTTGAATGAAATGCTGTTCTGTCTTTGCTTGCATCCGTAGTGAAGAATATGTTTATTTTACCTGCTCGTAATAGTAAAACAATGGTTTACAGGGGTTTATATCAGAAACTATTCGAAAAATATTTGTATACATAAAAATTTTGCTTCAAATGATAGTTTCTTTCGTCTCGCAGAATATTTTCCCTGGGATGCTCTGTGTATTGGAGGTCTTCAGCCACTTCCTAGCATAATTTTGCTTCCAGTATCTGTTTTCATCAGGGTTAAGAACTACTGCAAAACTGATTTTTCATCTAACGGGAAATGTGCTTCTCATACTCATGGATACAATAGTAACTAACGAGCAGCTATCTGTATAATTGCTCAGAGAACAGTAAAAGGAGCGTACACGGAAACATTGGTCAGCATCCCAAGCTGAAAACTCAGAGAATAGATTATTTCACTTTTTTGAAGTGTTCGTGAAAGCCGGCCGGAGTGGCCGTGCGGTCCTTAGCGCTACAGTCTGGAACCGAGCGACCGCTACGATCGCAGGTTCGAATCCTGCCTCGGGCATGGATGTGTGTGTTGTCCTTAGGTTAGTTAGGTTGAATTAGTTCTAAGTTCTAGGGGACTGATGACCTCAGAAGTTAAGTCGCATAGTGCTCAGAGCCATTTGAACCATTCGTTCGTGAAAGAGATGTTTATTCAACCGCCTCTCAAGCGAACGAACAGAATTAAGTTTGCGCATACTGCCACAACTGCTTTTCTGTAAAAAATAGAAAGAGAAACAGCCATATGTACTCGCAACGAATCTCTTACAATGACGAGAACATATCAGACGTGATACGAAGATAAAAGGGAAGAAATAAGAAAATTCACAAAAAAAAAAAAATCACCGCGGCGTTCGCAGGTGCGCACGCTGTCCATCGCGTAGTCTTTGACACAAAGGTCCTTCGAATTTGTTTCCGCATTCTTTTATCTGGCGGGTGAAGTATTTAGGGCGGTGCGTGGGTGCGTGTGCCGAGTTCGCAGCTGGCCCCGCAGAGCTCAGCTCGCTCGTGCCCTGAGCCGTGCCGGATATTAAATGGCACCGCACGCGCATTCAGAATGATTAAAACCGGCTGCTTTTTCCCCCCTTTTTGTGACGCCAGGAACCGGCGACGCCGCGCGCTTGTCTCTGATCTCGCAGTGCACAGTAATTGCTCCATCCGTCAAACATTCCCACTGATACGCGGCCTGTTTGCTTTTGCATGCGAAACCACGCTGCTGCACTCTTCCCCTCCTCCCCCCCTCCCCCACTCACCCTTTTGCTCTGTCACATGGCAGAATACGAATGAGATTTTTGTTTGTCTCGTTTACCTGAGATACAGTCTACGACCAGCGAAACATAAAGGTACGCTCAAATTATAAATAAACAAAACTCATCTGGTTCCACTGTCAAGTTACACATGTCTGCCCCATACTGAAATGAAGAAATGATCCTTTAGGGTTGAAAGCTAAATTCATAACAGCTTCTAGTTATCTTATTTTGTACTGTTGACGTCTTGCAGTCCTAATCCGGACGAGCGCGTAGTGCTACAGTGTCGCCAGTTCCTACTTAAACGTCTGAGAGAGTAATCTCGATATTTACGCACACAGCCTTCATTTTCTGCCTGCAAACTGCCTCGGTTTTTCATAAATTTGCCCAAAAGCCTTACCTTCGTTCCATTCTGATTCCATCGTAGGATTGTTCTGCAGATAGGGAGCACAAAGAGGTCCTATTTGGGTAGAGCACTTACTTGTACTAAACCTCGAGTCTTTTTCGATTGGTCACGGCTACATACTGAGAGGCCATAACCAAAGTGCCGCTACTCACAGAGTCGGCTGTAATTATTGCACGGCAGCAAAACAAGGCAGATTTCATAATGCGTTAATGCCCAACCGATTTACACTGGAAAAGAATTAGTTCCAGTTTTGGCCGCCGGGTGCGAATCTGGCGCTGTGAACAGAATAAAGACGTATAGGGATATGAATGTGTGGTGTTCGTTCCTTCAGATGCCACGCATTTATTTAACTGAGTCGCCTCGAGCGGCAATGAACCCATAATCTGTAGTGCGGATGCATACGTCGTTCGACCTCCAGCGAAAACCCAAAATTAGCGCACATGGAGTACATGGACAGGGACTACGGTTACGTGCTGCTAGGTTAGAATGTGTGAGTCTGCCGGGTAGCGTGCCGAGATAGTGGTGGTGGTAAGTTCCTATGCGACCAAACTGCTGAGGTCACCGGTCCCTAGGATTACACACTACTTAATCTAACTTATCCTAAGAACAACACACACCCATGCCCGAGAGAGAACTCGAACCTCCGCCGGCGGGGAGGGGGGGGGGGGGGGGTCGCGAACCGTGACAAGGCGCCTGAACCACGCGGCAACCCGTCGCAGCAGCCCGAGATAGTTCGCTCATCTGCATAAAACACAATACACCGTGGTGCAGTGGTTAACAGACTGTCCAGTAAGCAGCAGATCTCGGATTCGAGTATCGGTCCAGCATACAGTATCACTCGTCGTCGCTGATACCGCATAAGTCCCGATGCAGCCGAAATCATTAGTTTCTTTCCTTTCCTTTCTTCCCCCTCCACATACAATTTAAATAATACGTATAGAAATGTTTCAATATATAATGCATCAGGAAAGGGACGTGGACAGGAAAGTCAAGCAAGTGAGGCAGGCATCAAGTTGATGTTATTCCTAACCACCTCTTACACAGTTTGTTCAGCACGAGCACCGGAGACGTCGACGAGATACTGTACATCGTCAGATCTGCACCTAATTGATACTAATTTTTTTCCAGCGTAAGTCGGTTCCGCATTGGCTGGTTCAATTGGCTCTGAGCACTATGGGACTGGGTGTAAATACAGGCAAGCTGAATTTTCTGGCAGCCTGCATAATTTGCACGTAAACATTTATGGTTGTACCAGTTTTTTTATCGTCTCAGGTTTACCTGACCGTTGATACAGCTCAAAATAACAGGTTTCTGAAATAACCAGGTTCTTTGTTCTTATTGCTTTTATTTCTACTAATAAATGTAGACTTGGAACAAAAATTGAAAGATTCTGATGAAGTTGATGTCAAGACAAACTGTTTCAACGATATCTACACACTACACAAAACATGGGAAGACATTATCGTGTAACCGTAATAGTGGGCGCAAATCAAAACTAGGTGACAGAGATCGTCGTACGCTATTGTGTCAAAACAACATAAAACTACGGCGGCTGAAGTGATTGCAGAGCTCAATAGCCATCTTAGAGACCCCCGTATCTACCGACACTGTCTGCCGATAACTCCATAAAGCGAATATTCATGGACGAGGTGCTATAGCGAAAAATTTAGCGACGCAAAGAAGCGTAGAACATGGTGTCAGGAGAATAAATGCTAGACGGCTGATCTGTGGAAACACGTCATATGCTCAGATGTGTCAACTTTCTCGTTATTTCCAACATCTGGAAGAGTGTGGAGAACGCCGAAAGAAGCCTACGATCCTGATTGCTGATTCCAACTGTTAAGAATGGAGGTGGAAGTGTAATGGTGTGGGCAGCCATATCGTGGTATTCTGCTGGTCCCATCATTATTCTCAAAGGCAGTGTTGCAGCCAACAATTATGTGAACATTTTAGGTGATCAAGTGCGTCCATGATTCTAATGTTGTTCCCCAGCAATGATGCCATATTTCAGGACGATAATGCACCCATTCGCAACGGCCAGAACAGTACAATCGTTGTATGAGGAGCATGTAGCTGAACAGCAGTCTTCTCTGGCCAGCACAGTCCCGGAACTTTAACATTATCGAACCCCTATTGGGCGCTATTGGATTTCAAATTCAAATGGCTCTGAGCTCAATGGCACTTAACATCTGAGGTCATCAGTCCCCTAGAACTTAGATCTACTTAAACCTAACTAACCTAAGGACATCACACACATCCATGCCCGAGGCAGGATTCGAACCTGCGACCGTAGCAGTCGCGCGGTTCCAGACTGTAGCGCCTAGAACCGCACGGCCACCCTGGCCGGCTCGGTAGTTGCGGTGTCAGCGTGACAGATTGCTAACTGGAGGGGCCTGGGTTCAGTTCCTCGCCTAGCCGGATATTTTTTTCCCTGGGGGACTGGGTGATCGTGTCCTTACTTTCGTATCGTCGTAACTGACAAAGAAAATCGTCTCCACTACACTGTAGTATCGCCTTTCCATTATTGAAGTAGTTGACAGTTTATGAAATGAATGCCAATAAACTAAAATTAGAAAGAAACAATAAAAAACCGTTACTGTTGTTCTGTTCTTATCAAAATGGCACTAATAGCTTTTTCGGTCTTGTATAAGAACTCAGTACTCCAAAGCAGTGTAAATTTCACAAATAAACAATACTTATTTGCAAAAATACTTTTTATTTAAAAACCATACACTTAAGCGTAGTTGCTATGGCAAAATTTCTACGCCAGTTTTTGTACCTGGTTATTGGCAAAAACTGAAACAAAAATTGATATCACCGATACAAAAAAAATACCGAAAAATGTAAGTGTATTGTCTTGTATGGCAGGAAACAAGGGAGAGGATCTTATGGGTGACCGGTATCCTCTTTTTCCAACACAAATGCACACGGGCATTAATAGGGTTCTTTATTTACATGAACTATAAGTTTTTACTTAACTGAAATAGAGTCCATGTGTTGCAGTACAGGTTCTTTCGTAATGCTCCTCTTGCAGACAATATCGGTGATCTGGCTATAATCTGACGGTACGTACTGTCGCAGCCTAAGCCAGCTCTGCGGTTGAATGACTGATGCCAAACTGGAATGCCCGTGAGTGCCTGAGCTAGTGTTGAGAGACTGAGCTATTGATTTAGTTAGTGAGTGAGAGATTGAGCCTTCCTATCAGCGCCGGCCGGTGTGGCCGTGCGGTTCTAGGCGCTTCAGTCAGGAACCGCGCCACCGCTACGGCCGCAGGTTCGAATCCTGCCTCGGGCATGGATGTGTGTGATGTCCTTAGGTTAGTTAGGTTTAAGTAGTTCTAAGTTCCATGGGACTCATGACCTCAGATGTTAAGTCCCGTAGTGCTCAGAGCCATTTGAACCATTTGAACTTCCTATCAGCGGCGGAGGTCTAAATACCAGGTGATCAAAAAGTCAGTATAAATTTGAAAACTGAATAAATCACGGAATAATATAGATAGAGAGGCACAAATTGACACACATGCTTGGAATGACATGGGGTTTTATTAGAACCCAAAAAATCCAAACGTTCAAAAAATGTCCAACAGATGGCGCTTCATCTGATCAGAATAGCAATAATTAGCATAACAATGTAAGACAGAGCAAAGATGATGTTCTTTACAGGAAATGCTCAATATGTCCACCATCATTCCTCAGCAATAGCTGTAGTCAAGGAATAATGTTGTGAACAGCACTGTAAAGCATGTCTGGAGTTATGGTGAGGCATTAGCGTCGGTGTCTCTCAGTATCCCTAGAGATGTCGGTCGATTACGGAACAATTGCGACTTCAGGTAACCCCAAAGCCAATAATCGCACGGACTGATGTCTGGGGACCTGGGAGGCCAAGCATGACGAAAGTGGCGGCCGACCACACGATCATCACCAAACGACGCTCGCAAGAGATCTTTCACGCGTCTAGCAATATGGGGTGGAGGGCCATCCTGCATAAACATCGTACGTTCCAGCAGGTGTTTATCAGCCAGGCTGGGGATGATGCGATTCTGTAACATATCGGCGTACCTCCCGCCCGTCACGGTAGCAGTTTTGCTGTCCAGCGCCATCTGTCGAAAATTTTGTTAACTTTGTTTTTTTTTTTTTTTTGTTCTAATGGGCGTCTATTTTTAACCTCTATATCTACATTATTCCGTGATTTATTACGTTTTCAAATTTATACTGACTTTTTGATCACCCTGTACTTGCTGAAGAGGGCGTTGGCGGCGTGTTGCTTGTAAGTCTGCCTTTGGCCTCTCTCGTGATAGGTGCGCTTGATCCAGCCCTTACTATGGATCTTCGCGCTACATCCTTGCACCAGCACAGTAAGTTATTCAGAACTAAAATACCGGTATAGGTTGTAACTGGTCGGGTTTTTCCTACCCAATTTGAAATGTTAGCACTGTCTCACCTAGGTAGACAATGAATAATGTGAGCCCATTTGCATCCTGACTAATTCACCGAGGTAATCATATTACGGTTCCAGCAAACTAGGAACTGCCGGCCTTGGTGGCCGTGCGGTTCTAGGCGCTTCAGTCTGGAACCGCGTGACATCTACGGTCGCCGGTTCGAATCCTGCCTCGGGCATGGATGTGTGTGATGGCCTTAGGTTAGTTAGGTTTAAGTTGTTCTAAGTTCTAGGGGACTGATGACCTCAGATGTTAAGTCCCATAGTGCTCAGAGCCATTTTTGAGCCAAACTAGGAACTGAGTTGGACTTACCCCAGAGCGTCATTTCGAGATACAGCGTCAAAGCTGCTTATGCCGAAGCCACGCCGCCGATCGCAAGACCGTCGCGCAGCGCCGGTCACAACAACATTTAGCCGGCCGACCCGCGGGGCCCGGCGTCAGGTTCATTTCTTTTTAATCCGCACCGCTACTACTAACGCGGATGTGCGCGGCTACATATTTCATCAGGCGCAAAGCCGCCGCGCGCGCTCCGCTTTCATCCGCGAGATCTCGGCCGCGATTTGCCGGTACAGGGGCGCTTTTATTCGGACACACGTCCGGCTTAATAAATAAAGAGAGGCCGGGAGAATCCCCTCCCTGGCAGCTTCCCGGCTCCCAGCGGGTTGCGCCGGACTGCAGCTGTCGCCCACGGCATGGCTAATGCGCCCTCTATAAGAATATTTAGCACTGCTTCCCACTCTACGCCGACATTGCGCACAGCGAGAACCGATAAAATCCACTGTGACACGTCACAACCAAACCATTACGTGATACAGTAAGGTGTTTACTGGCTCTTGTGTGGTGGCCAAAAACATCGCTGACCACTACAATTCCAGAGCCAGGAAGCAGAGCAAATAACTAATTTCTACCTGTTTTGTGTACGTCATAATACTACACTGGGAAGAATAATTTATTAAATTTGGAGAAACTTCGGGCGTATACAATCGCACCAAAAAGTGTAGGCACACGTGCGTATTTATCGTTGCTGGTTACAAACGCCGCAGCTTCCGGTACACAGTACATGTACGTGCTAATGGTTCAAATGGCTCTGAGCACAATGGGACTTAACTTCTGAGGTCATCAGTCCCCTAGAACTTAGAACTACTTAAACCTAACTAAAGGAAGGACATCACAAACATCCATGCCCGAGGCAGGATTCGAACCTGCGACCGTAGCAGTCGCGCGGTTCCGGACTGAAGCGCCTAGAACCGCTTGGCCACAAAGGCCGGCTGTACGTGCTACCTCACATACCAGACATTACAATTCTGCCCACAGTGCCTACCATTAACAAAGAAATGCAGTGTTAAGGGCAAACATGTAACTCCTCTGCACACAAAAAGTATTGGCACACAGCGTGGCTTCTCGGTTAATTGCTGGGTTTTCAGGTACCGGCATGCCATCTGCTGACGCAATAGACACTGCTGGTTGTTGCCAGCCCAGTCGTTAGTATGTTGCTGTATTGCGAGATAGTGGTCAGCATGGGACCGAAGAAGAAGGAACTTTCAGTGGCGTTGCGTGGGAGAGTGTTATTGCTCCATTCACAAGGGAGAAGCTATCGACAAATCGGAGCAGAGGTGTCTGTTAGCTACACTACGGTACGAGCCGTCATTCATAAATATAAAGAGACTGGAACAACAGTCAATAAGTGTTGTCCTAGACGTCCAAACGTGCTTACAACCCGTGAGCGTCGCCGTATCATCGCACTTGCTCGGAAGGAACCTGCTAAAAGTGCAGCAACTATTGCTGAGGTTGTTCAGACAACGTCCGTCAAGACGGTTAGTGTAGAAACTATACGAAATGTGTTGAATGAGGCTGACATGCATGGGTGTTCTCCCAGGAAAAAGCCATACATATCGGAAATTAACCGGCAGAAATGCCTGCAATTTGCCAAGGATTACATCAGCAAGCCGATGGAGTTTTGGAACACTGTGATATTTAATGACGAATTGAAGTTCAATGTGTTCGGATTTGATGCAAGAAAGAAAGTTTGGCGCAAGCCGAATACGCACCTCGCCATCAAACACATGCATCCCACAGTCAAACACGGTGGGGGCGGTATCATGGTCTGGGGCTGTATGGCGGCGTCCGGCGTTGGAAATCTAGCTGTAATCCACGGTACAATGGATCGTATGAGATACATCGACGTGTTCAAAAATGGTTCAAATGGCTCTGAGCACTATGGGACTTAACATCTATGGTCATCAGTCCCCTAGAACTTAGAACTACTTAAACCTAACTAACCTAAGGACATCTCACAACACCCAGTCATCACGCATCGACGTGTTGCGAGGTAATTTACACGCTAGTGCACAAACATTGGGCCTTACTAGTGTGTTTCTTTTCCAGCAAGACAACGACGCAAAACATACCGCCATGAAAACCCGGGAGTGGTTACTTTACAATGCCCCCAGTAGGGTTCTAACACCACCTCAGAGCCCTGATTTGAACTCCATTGAGAACCTGTGGGTTCATCTTGACACAAAAGTCAGAAAAAGGCGTCCATCCGGTAAAAACGACTTGGAGAAAGTACTTCTGGAGGAATGGTCGAAAATTACTCCTGATATCACCCGGAATTTAATACAAAGCATTCCTAGGCGTTTACGTGCTGTTGTAGATGCTAAAGGGATGCACACTAGCTATTAGAAGGTGAACATCAATGAAGAAAACGAACACACTGTCCGATTCATACGCGTGTGCCAGTACTTTTTTTAATGCAGGAGAGCTATGTTTATTTTCATAACACTGTATGCTACTTTACGGACAGGTGATTTGGACATATTTGTAACCTATGCAATGTAAAAGTGGCACGTGTGTGGGTTCTGTTCTGAAATATATATTTTTCGTTTAACCTACAACCACTAAAATGTAACTGTGCCAATGCTTTTTGGGGCGATTCTACGAGGTGTGAAATTTAGTACATAGACGTTGTGGTGAAACAATACGACAGGGAACTTTTTTTAAACTATGAGGGACGTGCTGAAAAAGAAATGCCCAATAATTTTTATTTCGTTCTCGACATCCCTTGAAGTATTACACGTCATGCGTATTACTCGGTCGACTTTCCCAATTCGCTAACGCAAGTTGCAACCCATTGCAGCTCGAGAACTGTAGCGTGTTAACGTAACTGTGTCGGTGTGTGGGAAACAGCGTGCTGTAATCGAGTTTCTAACCGCTGAAAACGTGCCTGCAATGAAATCCGTAGAAAACAAAATGCTGTGTACGGTGATGATTCTATCGACATCAGTAATGTTGTCGTGTCCTGACATAGATGGGAGAGGGAGAAAAAGGGTTACTGGTCATTCTGCGCTCCCGAACGGTACAGAGCGGAAGGCAGAAGGACAATTCACAGCGAAGGCATTTGATTGTTTTCTTCTATCTGAGCCAACACTGGTACAGGTATTTACTAGAAATGAAGGTGGGGAGACTTGGTAGGGAACTCGTTGTGGAGACTCTTAGACAAACAGGGTTTTGAAATAGTTGTTTATTCCAGGCAGGACTAACTAATACACTGGAGGCTAGTTCTAGGGTTGGAAAAAGCATGAATAACACTGTTACAACAGAAAACAGTGCAGAACTCCCAGGATTGGATGCTAACCACAGTAGCAAACACTAGCAGCATCTTAAGGCTACAACTTAGATGCAAAACAAAACAAAACATACTGAATGTGACACTGTTCACTGAGGCACTCTAAGTGTGAGAGAGCAGACTTACGCGGAGCTGGACCGAGGCTGGAGTCGACGAACGCGGATTCGGCGCCCAGATAGTCTGACTGAAAATTCCGCCAAAATTTGTTTTTCCCTCTTAAAACCACTCAGCCAATCCCATAGGTCTCTTGCAGATGCCTGCCAATCATGGTTTAGTTAGGTCCCCTCTACTGTTCCTAAGGCGGAGATGTTAATGTACGTGTGGTTACAAAGTTCTGCGGTGACAACCTACTACAGCGTCTAGACGACATATGGAGTTACATGTTAATTCCTTGAAGAGTAACTAACGCCCTGGGACCGCGTCTGGGGGGAGTCTGCATTTTCGCAAGGCTCTCCCCTTACGGTTTACTTCATGTAACAATATCTCTCCTAGTTTCCTCTGCTCTCAGCATCGTCTCTGTTTCCGCGCCTTGGAGCGCCTGTCGTCCTCTCTCACAACTCCAAGATAACACTACAGTAGCAAGGAATAATCAATATATTACAATGTGCGATGCTGGATTGTTCGTGCTCGTAATGACGGAAACTGTGGTGGCAACCTTCACATGTATTACACATGTCGGACTGGACGACTGCATATGGGAACTGACGAGAATCATCGGAATCGGGTTGATGAACTCATCAGAGAAAATCGTCGGATAACACTGTAGAACTGCGGTACAAAAAACGGTGTGCATGGTGGATGCCTCGAACGTTCATTCCTGACATGAAACAGAAATGATTGGACATCTGTCAACAATTTATTTATTTATTTATTTGCGGTTTGAGTGTGAAAGTGATGGGCTCCTCAAAAACATTGTGGCAGATGATGAAAGCTAGGTTCCCCATTTTAACTCCAGTACCGAGAAAGCGTCAACGGAATCCCGCCACAAAGGATCACCGACAACAAAAGAGTTCAAGACCATGCCACCAGAATCCATAGTAATTCTGAGAATGTTCCGGGATGTTAAAGGTGTGGTGAATTTGGAATTCATGCCTAAAGGCACCACCAAAAACTTTCCAAGGTACTGCGGGAGGTTTAGAAAACTGAAAACACTTGCCCGCGAAAGGCAAAGGTCCCGAGTTCAAGTCTCGTTACGGCACACAGTTTAAATCTGTCAGGAAATTTCATATCAGCGCACACTCCGCTGCAGAGTGAAAATCTCATTCACGAATTCATAGAGATCGTCCTCAGATGGAGCACCCTCTACTTTAGCCTGACAATACCAGATCCCCACGACCCCTCCGATGTCTCCAACAATCCGACGTCTTCGTTGCACTGGTTGGATGAAAACATGGATATGTTGTAGCGGGCGCACGACATTCGTTACACTTTCATCGATAATCCTCCATACAGCCCCCGCTTAGTACCATCCTATTTTCATCTGTTCTCAGAATTTAAAGAACATCTTCAAGTGCCTCATTTTGACAGCGATGAAGCGGTACAACCAGAGGTGATGTTGTGACTCTCTCAACAACGTCAAACACTCTACAGCAACGGTATCAGCAAACTGGTCTGTAGTTGGTAGAAACGTTTTCATCGCCAGGACAATAAACATGTAGACATGAATAATAAAGGTGTAGAATGTTAATGATGTTTGTTTTATTTAAAAAGCTTTACGAGTTTTCAAATAAAAAATTCGAATGGATTACTTTTCAGCACGACGTCCTAATTCACTTTCGCAGCCGGCCGCGGTGGTCTAGCGGTTCTGGCGCTGCAGTCCGGAGCCGCGGGACTGCTACGATCGCGGGTTCGAATCCCGCCTCGGGTATGGGTGTGTGTGATGTCCTTAGGTTAGTTAGGTTTAAGTAGTTCTAAGTTCTAGGGGACTTATGACCTAAGATGTTGAGTCCCATAGTGCTCAGAGCCATTTGAACCATAACTTTAGCATTCTAACGGAAAAAAGAGTCAATCTTCACTGCAATAATCGCCCTGTGCATTCTCTCGCTTGTATCATCACAAATGATGCGAACATGCCCATATATGTACTGTGAAAGCGGAGCATACGAGGACTCACTTGTACTTCACCGCATCGAAGCAGAACACACAGTTTCTAAGATTGTTCACCCACCTACTGTCTTCTACAGAAGTCTCTGCACAAAAGTAGCCAACGTACGTCGTCGATCCGTGTTTTTTAAAGTGAGGCAATAAGAAACTGTTTAGTGAGTAGCTAAGGCTCTCAGTGCTACGGAGCAAGCAGTCAAATTTCGATCAGGGATGCCAGCGGCAACTGTGATGAACACACGGATCATGCAGCAGACAAAGTCATAAACTGCTAGCGAGCGATTTAATGAATAACTTCTTGCAAACTTCACACCTAATACATTCACATATGTAGTAATGGCTATCCTTGTTCATAAAACTTTACATAAATTATAGTCACACATGAAAATAGGTTTCTTATTTACACTCTGCATGATGCGAGACCTTAAGATATTTACATCGATGGCGGGCAACTGGGATGTTTAATGTACAGCCTGCAGCCTACACCATACGTACAGCCAGACTATTCAAGCGCCACAAGTCAGAAAAAAAGAGCGAGTTAATACCGCAGTGTCATCTAGTTTTGAGCTATGTTAAGGTTTGAAGTGTCTAGCTCGTCGGGAACGTAGTTTAAGTGGGGACGTTGATGAAATTGACAAAAAATGTCCATTTTCGATTTATTTTTCATTTCTTAGTTCAACTCATGGACAGTAAGTTCCCAAAGTTTCAATGTTGAAATCGCATCCGAAGCGCCGGAAAATTTATTAAAAGTGTGACGCGGCCTCCCTCCACCCCCACGTTTTGAAGCAGCACTTCAATACCAGCTCAGTGAACAACTATTCTGTGTATTACTTTCAACCCAACGTGTGCAGGATACATCTAGAAGGACGTGATACAAAATTGAAGACTGTCAATTCGAATAAATACCTAGGAATAACAATTACAACAAGTTAGAACGATGAGCTGGCAGGTGTGGCCGTGCGGTTCTAGGCGCTTTAGTCTGGAACCGCGTGACCGCTACGGTCGCAGGTTCGAATCCTGCCTCGGGCATGAATGTGTGTGATGTCCTTAGGTTAGTTAGGTTTAAGTAGTTCTAAGCTCTAGGGGACTGATGACCTCAGAAGTTAAGTCCCATAGTGCTCAGAGCCATTTGAACCATTTTTTTCTAAACTTTGTAATATTCTAAAAGATCTAATTCTAAGCACGCTATGCAGTGTATGAAACAGTCAAAATACGATTACATTTGGGTCAGGAAGAAACTGTTTAGCCCATCATACTATTTAAAATTACCAGAAGACAGTGATAACGTGTTTTGCTTGTGTATTTATTAATGACTCTAATTGAGATTGATAAATATCTGCCTTTCAGACCACAGTACCGTAAAGCAACTAGAATTACACACGCTGCGTTATTTAACCAATATATGCGGCATATCGAGTAACATTCTGCTCGGCAGCCAGAACAGAGTCACTTCCGAACCATGTAAATAACGGCGCTAAATATGAAACTAGTTTCGGGAAATATTTTCCTGATCTGTCATATGATTCAGCCACAAATAAATATTCGAAAAATAGCGCCCTGAATATGACTATATTGTGTGGAAGAAAAAAGTTAATTTCTCCGCACGCTTAGTAATTTACATTTGTTGTGCGCTATCAATAATGCTGCATTCTGCATTTTCCTGCAAGGGCCTTTTTGCTTCATGATGCTGGATAAAATTCTGTGGCTAGACTTTTTTCACTGTGACGTTTTATTTCGCTACATGGCATCACTGAATCTCAGTTATTCTCTACAAAGCGTAGTCCAAAATGAAAGAATTATGCAGAAACAAATGAAAATTGTGGGCGAGAAATGTAGATAGTGCTCTGAAAAGAACTACTTGTACCAGTATATTGTTGGTTCCTATATATAGACCCCACCTGACGTTTGGAATAATTTTCTGAATGTCCATGGGAGAACGTTTCGTTTGCTCATTGCTGTGGTGCATGTACCTTGCTATATTTTGTCCGAAGTTATATTTGTCATCGTTGGTTGGACTAGTCAGCAAATTACATTTCCGGGAATAGCATGGTTAACTGCTAGGTAGAAATACGACTGCATTAAATTTTAAACGCTCATACATTCCCAACGGTGAGAATCTGACGATTTTAGTAAGCACAGGATTTTTCCGACGAAATAACATATAAATTCTTCATCTTTGGTACATTTTCTAAACATAAAGTTACTGCACTGACATTATCTTCTCTTAGCAACTGATAGACTCTATCGAAATTTAAATACTGTTATAATGTCATGAACAAATGGCGCCCTGGAGCTTTCAAATATTGGAAATATGTCATTTATGTAGTTACTAGCTAACAAACCCGGCATTTTTCAGGTATTTATTTTGCCAGTTCTGTATTAGAAACGAAGCAAAGTGAACTGTGTTTATAGTGTAACATCCTGGATGGTTTCTGTACTCCGGGAGAGCTGCTTCATGTGTCTTCAACGCGATTTTATAAACGTCTCTACGGTAACACACTTTCAATCTCTATAGACGGCTGTCGTTTTTGCCTACAGCGGTTTGCACTTCGCAGTTGACAGCTGTCAAAAGCGCTACCAGGTATCAGGGATTTCGTTAAGTTGACTGAACTGTGCGAATGTCTTAGCAGTAAAGAATAAATGTATAAGAACTTCCTGCATGATTCGAGATTTTTTTCTCACATCTCAGCCTACGACGTCATATCCCTTGAATTATGCGTCGTACGATGATATAGTTGTGTATGTACATTCAGCGGCATATGTGGATACTGTCTGCAAAATATGTTATGAATAGAGTTACTGGCGAAGAAGTAATAAATTTAAATATTGTGCACAATGGAGCAGTTTTTCATGCATCTCAGTGTTTACGACGCCATACCTCCTAAACTATGGGTGGTACCGTAATATAGTTTTGTAGGTGCATTTAGCAGAGTATGTGGATACTGCCTGGGAAATTTATTGCGAAAAGAGTTAATAGCACGGAAGTGGTTCTTACCCCGAAAGCGTTTGTTGTCTGATAGTAACGGTTATGTGAACCAACTGTGGTTCAAATCGACTGAGTGCTTTAGGAGGAGATGCGTAACATACTGACACACACATACACACACACACACACACACACACACACACACACACATATCCATTTTTTAATATTATGTATATAAGATAGTTAAACTGCGCAGTAAATATTACATTTATTTATTTATTGCCTGAAGTATCGGGCCCATGCCTATTCATTAGCGGCATCATCTATGAGTATACCGGTTTCTTAGCACATTCTTAAGATGTTTTTCGACAACAGTGAATAATTACCTATTTAGGAAACAGCTTTAATCCACATGTTAACCTGGGATTTTATGTACCTGTCTGTGGCGATGTGCTCATCACTTAAAGATTATTTTTTTAAAAATGAATTAAAAAAGAAAACATTTAATGAATTTTCTGTCAGTGCTTCGCAGAACATAATAATAATAATAATATTAAAGAGGAAAACATTTCCTAATGTTCTGCGAATTTATATTTATTTTCTCGCGAACCAGCTGTCGGCTTCTCACGCCATCTTCAGGTGTCAACTGAATGTCTCGGACACAGATAAACACGATGTGCGACTTACACAGATATTATTTGTGCAGAAAATACAGAAGTGAGAAAGTGTTTACATAGGATACATAAGAAAAATATTACAATAATTACACTTACTGAAAAGTGGGTAAACTAAGAAAGCTTTTATTCGGTGATACATATAACAAATAATGAGAAATGTGTTACATGTATCTCTAAATCAAAAAGTTATTTGTGTACCCCATTTTTCAGTTAATTTAGTTATTGGAATATTTTTCTTATGTAAACTTTCAGTCATTTTGTATTTTCTGTACAAATAATATCTGTGCAAGTCGCACATCACATTCATCTGCGTTTGCGACATTGTCACCTGACTATGGCCTGAGAAGCCGAAAAGCCTGTTCGTGAGGAAATAAATACCATTTTGCACAATGTTAGCAAGTGTTTTCCTCTTTAATATTAAATAAAAGGTTAAACGTCTTCAATACTGCCGTGTTAGGTAAGCCGTCTCAACCACCCAAAGATGGTCACACATACACAGGGTGTTTCAGGTTCGACGCAAACGGTGTCTTCATCCTCGGGTGTGAACCAATACCACTGTAGGCAGGCTGCGATAACTCCAGACGTGTCAGTCCGTTCCTCAGACAGTCTGGCAGGTGGCATATCAGTTTTAACAGAGTAAAAGGTAGACGAATTTGTAGCAACCATTTGGCTCTTCAGGCTGTAGTGCAAGTAGCATGTGTCACAGTGCTAAGCCCCTAATTCAAACTGGAACCTTACAAAATTACGATAGTGCACTGATTGAACCAGTTTAGATACTGCTGCTCTTCGTAGATACTGTAGCTATCTTTCGCATTCTGAGCTTGATGGAAAAGTTGATCTGGAAATGCCCATTTTACTGGAGAATCATGGCTGCATTTCTCGGGCTACGTCAACCTATCATCAAAAACAGCTCGTAAGACTGTCATAGTCATCGAATTAGCGGCGTGTGCTCCTTTACTTCCTGTATGAGATCGAAAGTCGTATCTTAAGTTGTTGATTCTCCGAAAAATAAATTCTAATATAGTGTTCACATATTATATATTAGAAGATATGATTTCCTGTGAAAGATGTATCGTGTAATTCTTGTATGTATTAAATGCACACCACTCTCCTGTTTTCACATAATACAGTTTGATGTAACTGGAAAGCATTTTCAGAACTCTGATGTCAGTCGTTCTACTAGTTCAAGCACCCAGAGAAATGCAGCCATGCTTTATATGGACCATGTCAGTAGCAAACTGTCGAACTTACGGAGACTGCAGTAAGCAGCTACAGTATTTACGTCGAGCAATCGAGCAACACAGTGTCTGGATGCGTTACCGGTAGTTTTTAAGGTTTCTGTTATTGCTAACTAGTCTAGTTAGACTAAAACCAATGCGGCACCTATCTGAGTCTGATAAAAGCAACAAAATTGACAACAAAAGTGAAGCACTATAATATACTAACGGATGTTAATTTAGCTTCGTACACGTTCAGACCATAGGAGGGTACGTAAATGATGAGTTACAATTCTTTCTACAACTAGAACAGCCACCAGATTGGAGTAGTGTTATTCGTGTTCGGTGTTGTTACCAGGCATCGTAAGGTATATAAGGGGCGCGAACAGTGTCAGACGTTGAGTTATCAATGCAAAGGAAATGCTGCGAACTCGTATCAGCGTTAACAACACCTGACAGAGTTTCGAAGGAGATATACTGCAGGTGTCCATTTGGGTGGCTCGTCGAATTGTCTAAAGCACAGATTTTGGCGTGTACGGACATTAACAGTCGTCCGATGCTGGAATGCATCGGAGCGTGAGGATAGACATACTTGGCACTAAGGTTTCGGCTGACAACGTCTGAGCCCCAAAAGGGCTAACGGCCGTATTGTGCCCCAAGCACATTGTAAACCTTCCTCGTCTGCGCCTGGAATAGGAGAACCAATGACTGACTGAGTTCAACATTCTGTGTCATCCCGGAGGCTAGCAGCAGCCAGACAAGGGAACTACCACGCATGCTTCGGCTGCCGTTAACACCACAACACGAACGGCTGTATTTGGAGTGGTGCTGTGGCTGCGAAGCGTGGACTGATCAACGGCGTCGCATTGTGCGCACCGATGAATCGTGGTTTGCACTACCCAGTATGACCATCGATGGCGAGTTTGGTGGGGCCTTTGGGAAATATCCCGTTCTTCCGATGTTTTGCAAAAGCATAACAATGGCATCATGGTGTAGGGGAGCCATTGAGGAGGACCTCAGGTCCAGACTGGCAGCGATTGATAGAACCCTGACGCCACGATGGCACGTCACTGACATCCGACGTCCTCCCGTGTTCCTCTCGTACAACAGAATCGTGGTGCCATTTTTCAGCAGGACAATACTTGTACACATACGGCACGTGTCTCTGCGGACTGTATACGTGATGTCGAGCTACTCGCGTGGTCAGCAAGATACCTAGATAGTGTGTGTGGGACTAGCTCCGGCATTAAGTCCGTCTCCGGGCTAGTAACCGGGATATCAAGGACACATTACAACAAGTGTGGGTCAGCTAGGCTCAGGAGTGTAAGCAATGGCTTTACGACAACCTTCCAAACCGAGACAGTGCTTCCACAAAGGCCAGAGGGCTGCAACGTTATGCTGTTGCGCGCACTTAACTTAGCAAGTTCCTGGTAAATCTGACTAGATTTGGGAATCACGGAAGTAACATCACATACACACTCAACCTGAGAAGTTTCATTTCGTTTCTTCGTCATTTTCAGGTTGCTTTACATTTTTTGGCAGGCGGTGTATACGATTAACAGAAAACGATTCTCAATGTGAGACCAACCATCATTCAAACTTTGCATTACGTTCACGAAACAAGTTAAAATTTAACTATGTGGCTGCAGACACCTTTTCAAGTCTCAAACATCTATGACGTATATAGGCAGACAGAAGTGACGAATGAAATTTTGTAGGAAATGGTTCAAATGGCTCTGAGCACTATGGGACTTAACTTCAAATGGTTCAAATGGCTCTGAGCACTATGGGACTTAACATCTGTGGTCATCAGTCCCCTAGAACTTAGAACTACTTAAACCTAACTAACCTAAGGACATCACACACATCCATGCCCGAGGCAGGATTCGAACCTGCGACCGTAGGAGTCGCGCGGTTCCGGACTGAGCGCCAGAACCGCTAGACCACCGCAGCCGGCAGGACTTAACTTCTAAGGTCATCAGTCCCCTAGAACTTAGAACTACTTAAGCCTAACTAACCTAAGGACATCACACACATCCATGCCCGAGGCAGGATTCGAACCAGCGACCGTAGCGGTCGCGCGGTAAATTTGTAGCAGGGCTGAGATTCCAACCCAGGTCTCTTGCTCACTAAATGAACGCACTAAGCACTATGCCACCCTTACACAGTGGCTTTGCACAATTGTTCGGACTATTTTAGCACGCCGGCCTCTGTGGCCGAGAGGTTCTAGGTGCTTCAGTTTGGAACCGCGCGACAGCTACGGTCGCAGGTTCGAATACTGCCTCGGGCATGGATGTGTGTGATGTCCTTTGGTTAGTTAGGTTTAAGTAGTTCTAAGTCTAGGAGACTGATGACCTCAGATGTTAAGTCCCATAGTGCTCAGAACCCTTTGAACCATTTTTTATTCTAGTACGCCTCCCTCCTAAGTCCAAATTCCCATCACTCATTACATCTATGTTTCCGGCGGGATGCCCCGTTCCTTTCGATGCTGAGGTGTTGTTCCAATACAGGTAGAGAGCCTCTGGAACGCTGTGTGAGTTTATGGAGAATACTAAGTGGTCCGACGTGTGAATGGTAATTTGGACTGAGGAGGGAGTATTCCGTGCACTTACGCGAAGCCACTGTGCCAGAGTGGTTAGCACATCTGCCTATTGAGCTAGAGAGCTGGGTTCGAATCCTGGTTTTGGCACAAATATTTACTAGTCGCTTCAGTCACACGTTGTTATTCAACTTTTGTGACAACACACTGGCGCGTTTGCGTTGCTTCCGCAGTGAATAAATATCAGTGAGGCGAGTAGAGTTGGTGGGCATATTTTGGAGCTGTGAGAGGAGTTTGGTGCCAAATCACACGGCTGGCAGATATCCGCTACTAACGATGCTGCACATCGCTGCAAGTGACACGTGGCGAGGACTTAATGCAGGCTGCTAAACTGATCCGGGAAGTGACGTCAGCAGTAGTGCAGACTGCCTCCTACCTGGCAGCGGCACCTGGCAGCGGCGAATGCCGCCCGCGCGCGACCTTGGCGTCTCTGCCAGCGGTGACTCGCCGCGACACATTCGCAGTCAGAAACTCCTGCCTGGCTCCCACCAACACGTCTCGCTTTCTGTTCGTTCCCATAGAGAAGAAAGTGACGTCCGCCGTCAAACAACTGGTTATGCTACTTCCATCTTCGTTTCTTCTTGCAAAATCTAAACTAAATTCAGTGCCATTGTCCTGCGTCTACATACAGGGTGAGTCACGTATCACATTAACACCCATTTATTTCGTAAACGACTACATTTATCGAAACGAGGTTTTCACCAAACGATAGTACGATAAGGAGCACGTAATTTTGGTATGCTATAAAGAGCCTCCTATCGACCGAGCTATTGAAGCAAGTATGATTTTAAAAAAATACAATGATATACTTTTTTAATGCCGTCCGAAAGCGCTTGGAAACACGAGTAGAGATGTATAATGTTTGTTAATTTTGATGTTGAAATTATTCGCAAAAGAATGCGAGAAATATTCAGAAAATGAAAGGAAAATCGGCCGCCGGCCGGTGTGGCCGAGCGATTCTAGGCGCTTCAGTTTGGAACCGCACGACCGCTACGGTCGCAGGCTCGAATCCTGCCTCGGGCATGAATGTGTGTGATGTCCTTAGGTTACTTAGGCTTAAGTAGTTCTAAGTTCTAGGGGACTGATGACCTCAGATGTTGAGTCCCAAAGTACTCAGAGCCATTTGAACCATTTCTGAAAGTCGGCTATAATCGTCTACTGCGATGTAAAGGCCCCTATGCGAGGCTAAGTCGTTGTATCATACTTTTTGCGTGTTTACTTGCTGCACTACAGATGTAGCACGAACTGCGTCTTCATCGGCAGTGTAATGGTACTTTGATAAAACAAATTGTCATTTTAAAAATTTATAAAAGTACGTATTTATTGGAAAAAATAGCTGAGGTTTTATAAACGAAACACTACAATAATTGAAAATGTCAGAGGAACAAGAACAGAAAAGAAAAAGTAAATCTCTACGATTCTTTTTTGTTATTTTTTCGCAGGCGGTCTTCTCGCTTGTTCTAGCGAAAGTTTGAGCTGAGCAAAGCTCTTCATTTGTAGGTGAAAGTGTGAAATATAGAAGTGTGTGTGTGTGTGTGTGTGTGTGTGTGTGTGTGTGGTAATAAATTAAACATCGCATATAATAATAATCCAAGCCAGTTTTGCGTCAAGAAGACTTAGCAATGAAAGAGTACGACTCGCCTGCATTATAGCTAACACGGGAATAATTGTGGCGACATAACAGGCTTCACAAGGATCACAAGACACTTAAAGGTAAAAAGTCGAACTTTACAACATTTACGGACGCTGGACTGGGTAAGAGAGCGTCAGTGAAATTATTACAGATTTTCTTAAGATGGACGATCGGCACAGCTTCATAATAACACGTAAGAGTTAACATAGCAATATATGACAACGTAATTGTCTAATTGTTGTTATTGGTATGGTCTTCAGTCCTGAGACTGGTTTGATGCAGCTCTCCATGCACAATGGAGCAGTTTTTCATGCATCTGTCCTGTGCAAGCTTCTTCATCTCCCAATACCTACTGCAACCTACATCCTTCTGAATCTCTTTAGTGTATTCATCTCTTGGTCTCCTTCTACGATTTTTACTCTCGACACTGCCCTCCAATACTAAACTGGTGATCCCTTGATGCCTCAGAACATGTCCTACCAACCGATCCCTTGTCTCATATATTATTTCATTAATTTACTATAGCATGTCATTTCTGCATCAACATTCCTTGCGTGCAGACAATTGCACCAATAAGGAGAAGCTAGACATGCAACTTTTATGCAACGCATGTCTAAGAAGTGCTGTCGAAACGGTACGGCGTTATAGGGGTACCTGTCTTGATCATCTCTGTACGTCGTACTATAAAATTGCACGAGTTATTCGGTCAGTAGTTCGAAAAGGCAGCCTCATCGTCAAACACAGGACGAAGACTGCAAATTACAGAGAACATGAAGAAGCTGTTCTGGCTACGGCGCTTATCAGTTCGCATGTGGCACGGGATGTATTGCCAAGGAATGATGAATGGGTCAGACAGGTGTCATTCGTACCCGTATCATCCGTCACTACATCAGGCACTTGGAGGGCGTGACTTTGAGCGTCGAATAGAATTTTGTCAGTTTGCTTTGCAGCGCCTGGGAGACGGTACCACGTTTTTCCAACGCATGCGCTTGACCGACCAAGCAACGTTTATGGACCACGTTAATGTACTCGTAAATTTACGTAACGTGCACTACTGGGCTTCGTCAGGTGCACCAGCAGCGACTATGGAGCTTAGATGTATGGTGTGGCATCGCAAGAAATTTCACAGTGGGACCTTAATTCATCTAGAAGACGTTCAACTGGATAAGCGACAAATGTGTGTGGTTCGAAAACGATGGCTGCCCAGCATACTCTCCCTGTGTTGTGTGTTGCAACGCAGATACTGAATGAAAGGTTTTCTTTTATTTTTTTATTTTTTTTTTTATTTGTACGGGCAGCACTGAAAGAAGCAGCCAATCACGAAGGCCCAACTACGTCAGACGACTACACCGTCGAATCGCCACAGCATGCAGTGCCATATTGTTCAATACACTTCCATTCTTTAACCCGTCTCTCGAACTGCCATTGCAGATATGCCTAGAAGTCGATGGTAAGCAATTTGACCACAGGCTTAACTTAAGTGTAAAACTGTGATTCGTTAATCAAAGTATTCACTTTCTAGTTGACATGTCGTCACGCATTCTGAATAATTTTAAGCTTATATAAAATGTGTTCCTTCTGATTACAATTTCTAGTACATCTACGTACACTACTGGCCATTAAAATCACTGCACCAAGAAGAAATGCAGATGACAAACGGGTATTCATTGGACAAATATATTATACTAGAATTGACATGTGATTAAATTTTCACGCAGTTTGGGTGCATAGATCCTGAGAAATCAGTACCCAAAAAAACCACCTCCGGCCGTAATAACGGCCTTGATGTGCCTGGGCATTGAGTCAGAGTTTGGATGGCGTGTACAGGTACAGCTGCCCATGCAGCTTCAACACAATACCACAGTTCATCAAGAGTAGTGGCTGGCGTATTGTGATGAGCCAGTTGCTCGGCCACCATTCACCAGACGTTTTTAATTGGTGAGAGATCTGGAGAATGAGCTGGCCAGGCAGCAGTCGAACATTTTCTGTATCCAGAAAGTTCCGGACAGGACCTGCAACATGCGGTCGTGCATTATCCTGCTGAAATGTAGCGTTTCGCAGGGATCGAATGAAGGGTAGAGCAACGGGTCGTAACACATCTGAAATGTAACGTCCACTGTTCAAAGTGCCGTCAATGCGAACAAGAGGTGACCGACGTGTAACCAATGGCACCCCATACCATCACGCCGGGTGATATGCCAATATGGCGATGACGGATACACGCTTCCAATGTGCGTTCACCGCGATGTCTCCAAACACGGATGCGACCATCATTATGCTGTAAACAGAACCTGCAGTCATCCGAAAAATTGACGTTTTGCCATTCGTGCACCCAGGTTGGTCGTTGAGTACGCCATCGATGGCGCTCCTGTCTGTGATGTAGCGTCAAGAGTAAAAGCAGCCATGGTCTGCGAGCTGATAGTCCATGCTGCTGCAAGCGTCGTCCAACTGTTCGTGCAGATGGTTGTTGTCTTGCAAAGGTCCCCATCTGTTGACTCAAGGATCGAGACGTGGCTGCACGATCCGTTACAGCCATGCGGGTAAGATGCCTGTCATCTCGACTGCTAGTGATACGAGGCCGTTGGGATCCAGCACGGCGTTCCGTATTACCCTCCTGAACCCACCGATTCCATATTCTGCTAACAGTCATTGGATCTCGACCAACGCGAGCAGCAATGTCGCGACACGATAAACCACAATGGCGATAGGCTACAATCCGACCTTTGTCAAAGTCGGAAACGTGATGGTACACATTATTCCTCCTTACAGGAGGCAACACAACAACGTTTCACCAGGCAACGCCGGTCAACGGCTGTTTGTGTATGAGAAATCGGTTGGAAACTTTCGTCATGTCAGAGTGATGTAGGTGTCGCCACCGGCGCCAACCTTGTGTAAATACTCTGAAAAGCTAATCATTTGCATATCACAACATCTTCTTCCTGTCGATTAAATTCAAAAAATGGTTCAAATGGCTCTGAGCACTATGGGACTTAACATCTATGGTCATCAGTCCCCTAGAACCTAGAACTACTTAAACCTAACTAACCTAATGACAGCACACAACACCCAGCCATCACGAGGCAGAGAAAATCCCTGACCCCGCCGGGAATCGAACCCGGGAACCCGGGCGTGGGAAGCGAGAGATTAAATTCATTTGCATATCACAGCATCTTCTTCCAGTCGATTAAATTTCGCGTCTGTAGCACGTCATCTTCGTGGTGTAGCAATTTTGATCGCCAGTAGTGTACATACTCCGTAAGCCACTGTATGGTGCGTGGCGGAGGCTATCCTGCACCACACCTAGTCGTTTCCTTTCCTGTTCCACACGCAGATAGAGCCAGGGAAAAACCACTCTCTACTCGTATATGCCTCCCTATGATCCCTATTTTATCGTATCTTATCTTCGTGGAGCCTACGCGAAATGTATGTTGCAGGCTGATTCTGCAATCAGCTTCAAGAGTCGGTACTCTAAACTTTCTCAGTATTGTTCTTCGAAATGAATGCCGCCTTCCCTCCTTGGATTCCCACTTGACCTGCCGAAGCATATCCGTAACAGTTGCATGCCGATCGAACATTTTTCTAACAAATCTAGCAGCTCGCCTCTTAGTTGTTTCGCTGTCTTCTTCCTGTCCGACCTGGTGCGGATCCCAAACACTCAGGCAATACTCAAGATAGGTCGCAATAGCGTCCTATTTGCCGTCTCCTTTACAGATGAACCACACTTTCCTAAAATTCTCCGAATAAACCGAAGTTGACCTTTCGCTTTCCCTACTACAGTCCTTACATGCTCGTTCTATTTCACATCGCTTTTTACCGTTACGCCCAGATATTTAAACAACGACACTGTGTCAACCAGGACACTACTAATGTTGTATCCGAACACTGGAGGTTTGTTTTTCCTACTCGTCCGCATTAAACTACATTTTTCTGCATTAAGGGCCATATGCCATTCATCAAACCAACTAGAAATTTCGTCTAGGTCATCTTGCGTCTATAGACACATTTGTCTGACAGCAGGTGTTCTATCTTTAAGAAGCAGTAAGGCGTTTGCAACCAAAGACAGGTGAATTTTTTTTCCCCAAATCTAACGAAGTTCATAAAGTAATTTCTTTTTTTCCGTGAACTGGGCTGTTCATCATTATGGAGTATGAATGACAGACTTTTCTGTTCCGGCTTTGACAAGTAGGCAGCAACGGGGACTGTTTAAATATAAAACTGCCTGATGAAACTCTACCTGTTTCCACAAAGACTAGGAAATGTACACACATTGAAATAGTTTTCCTAAGCACAATGTGTTGCGCCAGAAGCTAGCATATGCCGTACCTACATATACAAAAATGATATCTGATCTTGTATCTACCTCATATGGGTAATAAGTTTTTATCTTCGTAGTGCAGGCCTTTTCGCCATAGGTCATGAGATATTTGCAAATCAACTGAGTTTCCTTAATGTATCCTGTCTCCAAAATGGAAATTTGTTTTATTTGCCAACAGCTTCTACTTCAGAACGTTTTCGACTTGTAACTGGTTTTTGATCATACTTCTTTCTAATTTGATTTCACTTCTTGATTATTGGTATGAAGTAGAGTAATAATGTGACACATAGGCTATTAAATACGGCACTGACAAGACTTTTTATGGTGCTATCCTTTTAAATTTGAATAGAACATTTGTTCTTAGATACATGAGCATGGTGTACCTTGGAACAGTCTTTACTTTTGAAAAAACCTTACTTTTCGGAGTAATTTTTGTAATTTTATAAAAAGTCTGCAACGAAGAAAGAGTGAACGCTGTCATTTGAAAATGGAATAAAAAGTATATTAAAATATTCTTACAGATATTTTAGTGGGCAGAAGTCTGAAAAGTGTTGCAAGAAACAATGCGCTCTCCTACTGACGTTTCCTTAACGAATTTACCGAATCTCTCTCGCGTTGTTTTGATAAATTAGTTTTTACTAGTTAATCAGTCTGATGTTTCCTTTACCTTCGAGGCATTTGCTAGATTTTCGTTTATTCTTATCGAAAATACTATGACGCAACGCCCACGTATTCTACTGTGCCGCCCCGCCCACTGGCCTGTTTCCTGGACTCCTATAAATAAAATTCGTAAACAGCATGTGACTCACGGCTGGCTCACACTGTCTTTGAGTAGTCTCGTAGAAATAACCAGAAGCCACAATACGCCTCGCCTACCGTACCCTGCCTCTTTCTGCGAGGGAGCCTTTCTGAGTCATCCGCACCCCTGAGACAGTATTACAACTATCAGAGAATGCTGAAATCTGAGTCGGTGGTATGATTTTAGCTGTTCATTGACCGCCCGTTTCCTGTGTTACGTATTACCCTAGTACACATTCAGAAATTCGGAGATTGAACAGTGGGAGTAGAATTGGAAGTATTCGGAGTACGGAGTAGCTTTCACAGATATGTTTTTTATACAACGTACAGTGAATATAAACTAGCCAACAGAATTAAAGGATCACTTTTTCGAAAGCTCGTAACTGTCTCCCTTAGAATATACTTTGCCGTTTTATTCACCCGTATGTTAATGTCACCCCCCCCCCCCCCCCCACCCGAGATCACGCCATAAGAGGGCGAAACAAAAGAGGAGGGTTGAAAAAGCATGACTGCATGACTACCCTTTGATCCTACGGATGAGGTTCAAATTTCGTTGAATAGTTTTAAACGGTCCTTGGTGGTTCTGACCAGGGCACGAGAGCAAAAATTGTGGTCACACTGCAGTACAGACGGGTGATACCACGTTCAGTGGGGATACAGGTCCACAGTGTCCTTAGAGGAGGGTTGAAACGTCAGAGGCTGTCAGCAGTGGCGAAAGATTGACAAGAAAATCTTCCTGTTGCTCAAAATGGTTCAAATGGCTCTGAGCACTATGGGACTTAACAGCTATGGTCATCAGTCCCCTAGAACTTAGAACTACTTAAACCTAACTAACCTAAGGACATCACACAACACCCAGTCATCACGAGGCAGAGAAAATCCCTGACCCAGCCGGGAATCGAACCCGGGAACCCGGGCGCGGGAAGCGAGAACGCTACCGCACGACCACGAGCTGCGGACCCTGTTTCTCACTGCACCGCGAACTGCTGTTCTTGACCACGAAATGTGTGGAAGTCAACTTTCTAGGGAAACGGTTTGTTTCATTGATGCCCTTTATGGCATTTCCTGGTGCCTCTTCGTGTCGATTCTAAGCGGCGGCCTGTCTGAAATGTTTTCCTCGGCCACCCATAATAAAACCGCATGTTTTCCATGCTTAATGTCGCATTTCTGACGTCCATCGCAGAGACGTCGAAAGGGGTGAAACGTGAATAAGAGGGACTGCAACATCTTGCCCATGGTATGACACGTCCACTGTAGCGTTAGACAGAATTGTGGTGAAATTTCGTGCCAATGTTAAATCATTAACCATTACAGCACACATGAACTTCCGAACTGTGGCTTTTGTTTCGCATGTGTCAACGTCATGCTGTTTGAAACATCGCCTAGCCGGAAGGTGGGGTCGCATGGTGACACACTTTGCATCATAACAAAAAAAGATTACAGGCACCTTTGAGCCAAATTTCAAACTTAGGCGTCGCAATAGGAGGCAGTTACGGGGTTTCGTAGAAGTGATTATTTAATTGCGCAGTGTAGTAAGAGATGAATTATTGTCAAATGGAAAATCTGTTGCAGATTAAGCAAACAAGAGTTCGCACGCACACACACACACACACACACACACACACACACACACACACACACACACACAGAGAGAGAGAGAGAGAGAGAGAGAGAGAGAGAGAGAGAGGGCGGGGGAGGGGGAGGGAGGTAGAGAATGTAAACAAAATTCTAATTTGGTGACAAACTCACTTGAGAAGAAGTGAGCACCAACTGGGACTGGACACACAGCAACAACATTTACACTGTGTTTTGGCAAAGTTTGATCGGTGTTGTTTACAAAATTCTGCAAAATATATGTAGTGCGTGTTTTTTTCACAACAACTCATGAGAATATAGGTGGAAAATGATTTGCGAGAGCTAAGTATAAGTCATCGCAAAATACAGTCGCGAAATATCTTAGCATTATAAAATAACGTTTATATCTATATAGGGTGGTCCATTGATAGTGACCGGGCCAAATATCTCACGAAATAAGCATCAAACGAAAAAACTACAAAGAAAGAAACTCGTCTAGCTTGAAGGGGGAATCCAGATGGCGCTACGGTTGGCCCGCTAGATGGCGCTGCCATAGGTCAAACGGTATCAACTGCGTTTTTTTCAAATAGGAACCTCCATTTCTATTACATATTTGTGTAGTACTTATATATATATATATATATATATATATATATATATATATATATATATATATAGCCAGCTACATTAACATGTACAGTGGGCCCTACATAACGTTAATGTAAAATTAGGGTAATAACAACAACAAATAAATAGTGTTTTAGTCCTAAATTTCGTAGGTTAAGTATTACTTAAAACATCTTCACATGTTTGGGTTTGCTTGGAAGAAACAGGGTTTTGGGTAACAGGCGGACCTTGTATCCCGTAGTTGACATTTGATCAGTCTGTTACAGAGAGTTGTTTAATCGAACGGCAACCCTTCGCCAGCTAAGCGACTTTGGACGTGAGCTGATAATCGGTGATTACAGAAGGATCTTCAATACCGCATAGTTAATGTTTCCAAAAGTGAAGACCGGCGCACATGACGATGACAAGCGTTTGACAAGCGGACGTCACGTCTCGTCTGCAGAGCAATATGGGGTTACCGCTGGTCTGATGTGTGACAGATAACTGATCTGGATGTCCGCCAGGAATCCATTTCTACGAGGGCTGAGCGGAGACAAAAGCACCACAAAGGCAAACATATCCTCACACGTTTACCTTTACAATGAGAACGCGGCGTTTTATCGTGAGCACCATTTTGTGTTACATTCAACTAGCAACCAAACACGTCTGCTCTTCACACACAAACGCAGTGAGACAGCGGAATACTCGGGACACCGTATGCAGGAGATGAAAATACGCAGACATGTGACAGCAACCAATTGGTTCATCGGACTCAGGCTTTCCAGCATATTCTATGATGTGTATTTCTCCTCTTCATTAAGAACTCAGTTCCGCGTCAGTCTTATAAGGTGATTCTGAGTCATTTTTATTTCGCCCCATCTTTTAGTTTGTAATGAAACCGCATATCTGCTTCTTTCTATCTGAGTGAATCTTCCTAATAACTGTCTACCAAAACCTCTCAAAAACGATTACCAAACAAACTAATTCCTAACTTTATCTCGTATAATGCGCAAAACACTGAATATACTGAATTATACAAAGACTTAATTTGATTTGCTCAAAACTGTCTACAAACTGAAGTTAACTGTTTCTATAAAGATGCAATGCTACCCTGAATGTAACCTGACTTCTGAAATAAATGTTCAACAATACTTACTAAGTAATTCCTGGCCCAAAACCGTATTTTCACTTGACTCGTGTCCTGACACACATTCCTGAAGATTTTTCGAAAGGAGCGCCCGGCATACAGTAGCAAAGTAACGTTAAAGAACTATGGTTGAAAATTCTGTACCACAATGTGCAACGTGCGCACAAATACAATAAACTGAATGAAGGGTGGGAATTTTAAATAGTAAGAAATTACTTCCGACAAAATTCAAATGAATCTCTGTATTCAAATGTTATGCTTTAAAAATCAACTGAATGTTCACAACAGTATTTTTGTAGCACAACTTTAAGAAATAACTCTAAGCATGGGGATTTTAACTTCCTATCAGAGAAATCCTTGCAACAACCCAACTATACGAACTTCGTTACTGCAACTCAGCCGGCCAGAGTGGTCGAGCGGTTCTAGGCGCTTCAGTCTGGAACCGCGCGACCGCTACGGTCGCAGGTTCGAATCCTGCCTCGGGCATGGCTGTGTGTGATGCCCTTAGGTTTGTTAGGTTTAAGTAGTTCTAACTTCTAGGGGACTGATGACCTCAGCTGTTAAGTCCCATAGTGCTCAGAGCCATTTTTGAACTGTAACTCACTAACACAAAACAATGCTACGCACTTGCTTTGTTACCTCAGTCTCTCAGTATTCCAGAAAAAACTCAGAAATTATCTTCTTAGAATCTCTCTCCGCAATTACATCAAAAATTTTCATACTCCAATTCCATCAATCTCAAAAAATACCTATGGGACCGAACTGTTGAAGTCATCAGTCCCTAAGCTTGCATACTACTTAATCTAACTTAAACTAACTTACGCTAGGGACCACACACACACATCCATGCCCGAGGGAGGACTCCAACCTCCGACGGGGGGAGCCACGCGAACCGTGGAAAAGCGCCTCAGCTCAGACCGAGCGGCTACCCCGCGCGGCAATAAATCTGATATCACGCTTATAAATAGAATTTCCAGACCATACTTCAAAATACGTCTGCTACTCAACACTGCTCAACTGAGAATGCGCTTAACTTTGGCAGCGCTCTCAGGCAGGAGCACTCTAGCAACACAAAGTTATCGCAGCAATAGTCGAAAATTACTGAGCTACGTGATTTTGCTCTGTGTGAGCTGTGCATATCAGTATTTACGTAGGAAACAGAATTTACAGAATGATTAAAAAATATGCATATATCACAAGTCACCAAATGTAATTAAGTAAACCTCTGAAAACACTGAAATTTAATAAGAAAATACTCCACGGACGCTATCAACTGAAAATCCAGAACTGTAATAAAGTGAACTATGAAATTATACATGCCCTGAAGTGTCACAAAATGTTTAATTGCTGTACGTTATGCTTACTAGACACTGATCTTCGCTCTGTAAGCTTAAGGAATGTTTGCATAACGGAAACTTCGCTTTACAGCGCAGCTCGCTGTCTCGTCGTGCGGTGAACTTAGCATTATAGCTGCAATAAAAACAATTCAACGTTCAGTTTGTGGTGAGCGCAGGGTAACGCATACCGACGCTTAAGGGAGCGAGCGCGGGAGCATTTCTAGTTGTTTTGAACAAATTGATAAACAACCCTGTATAAATTATTCCATTGGAAGCAAACTGACCACGGGTAATGGGGTTCCGATGCACATTTAAGCTGTTAACATGCATGTCCAACTGGCCTAAAGCTCAAAAATATGTTACCACGTGATATTTAAACACAATCCCTTCAAACCCTTTAAGGAAACAAGATACAAGTCAAATGTACTGGCGACATTAAAATGGAATGTCATTCAGACACGTTCCGCAATTCAAACACATTTCACGTGTTCAATGAGAAGTGGCTTGGTCACAGCTTCAGTGGTAGCGAGACATTGCGGAAAGTGTTCGTACTACGCCACACACAACGATAAGGAGAGGTAGGGTACATAGTGGTGCGGCAACTGTCTTTGCAAGATGGACAGGAACAGAAGTAATTAGTGAACAAGTTAACGCAGTAAATAGATTTATGTAACTTTTATTTCTCCAAGCATATGAAGACTCAGTAAGAAACTGAGTCCAGCTCTTAATGTGAACAAGCTCTCTGAACTAAACACAGACGATGGTGCCAGCGTTGCGAAGAGGGTTCAGGTTCGAATCAGCCGTCTGGCTGCCGCCGGCCACATCATGGCGGTAGAGGGCGCTCATAATCCAGCGGCAGGAGTCGTGGCGCAGCGGGCGTGCACCATTGGGTCCACCAAACCCTTTCGCAACCGTCACCGCTATCGGGTAACCTGCAATTCCGTTGCCAACTGTATGATGCTCGTGGGGTAGCGTGGATGCGTGATACCACAGAAAGTAGTCGCAGCTTTTTAATTCCCATATGCTCCCGCAAGAATTAAGCTGGAGGCCAACTCACAATCCACGTAATGATACTGACTATTTTGTATTCATTTCCAGTGCATGCTGGGCAGCCGACAGAAGCAGGATGACTAAACGAGCTAAGCGAGCAGAGGAGTAGGAAAATCGTCCTATGATGTTCGAGTACAGTATGAGTGGTGTGCTGGTTGACACAGCATGTCGATTAATTATCTAACTGTAACAATGTAGATGTGAAATGGAAAGAGCGAGAAACGCGGCTGTAGGCAAGACGAATGGTTAGCATAGGGTTATTGGGACATTGTACACGGCCCAGCCACATTAATGTCAGCTCTGCCTACGTTTGATGTCAAGGTGCAATAAGTATTCACAGATGGCAGGTTGCAGCGGAGGGTATACAAAGCTTGTCCAGGGAACATGGAAAACAGTGCAGTCCTTATCATAATGCGGAAAAGGGACAATTTACCTGACGTCCAAAACGACATAATCATTGGCTTTCTGCCACAGGGCGAAAGGATTTGCCGAATGGCTAAGTTTGTAAACTGTCGACGAACTTATCGAAGCAGTAGTGGAGTATAGTACATCCAGTAGATGACAGGGGTGAGCAATTGTTGCGTAGATGTGTATGGGCCAGTAGACATGCGACTGAGCAGCTGACCACCCAGACGAACCAAGGGGCTAGCAGCAATGTCTCCTCAACGATCTGTCAGTGACCGTTGCTGTCTATGGGCCTCCGCAGCAGGCACCTGGTTCAAAATGGTTCAAATGGCTCTAACCACTGTGAGACTAAACATCTGAGGTCATCAGTTCTCTAGACGTAGAACTACTTAAAACTAACTAGCCTAAGGACATCACACACATCCATGTTCGAGGCAGGATTCGAAACTGCGACAGTAGCAGCAGCGCGGTTCCGGACTGAAACGCGTAGAGCCGATCGGCCACAACAGCCGGCGCACCTGGTTCATGCGCTCATGCTGACTACTGTACATCGGCGACGAAGGCTGGAATTTGCATGCCACTACCCCAACCGGACGTCCACTGAGTGGCAACAAGTGGCCTTCTTAGATGAATAATGTTTTATGCTCCATTGGACACATGTCCGTTGGCATGTACAGGCTGAAACGCCTGAAACCAAGCACCTTGCTACAATAGTCTAAAGGTTCCAGGCATTACCCGAATGATCTCATTTTGGATGGCACACTGGATCATCAGAAGTATGCCTCTATCCTTGGGCACCATGCTCATCCCTACACGCAATTTGTTTTTTCTCAGCACGATGACACGTGCCAGTGGGACAGTCCTAGATGTCACACAACTTACAGTGTACGTGCGTGTTTCGATGAGCAACAGGACGTATTTGCCGTTCTTCTCTGGCCACCAGACTCCCCCCGATGTAAACCCAATCGAGAATCTGTGGAACCACCTCGATCTGGCTGTTCACGCCATGGATTCTCATTCAAGGAACCTAGCGCAGCTGGCCACGACACTAAGTCCTTCATGCGGGAGTCTGTCCGATGATTCTACAGCCGGCTGGTGTGGCCGTGCAGTTCTAGGCGCTTGAGTCTGGAACCGCGTGACCGCTATGGTCGCAGGTTCGAATCCTGACTCAGGCATGGATGTGTGTGATGTCCCTCGGTTAGTTAGGTTTAAGTAGTTCTAAGCTCTAGGGGACTGATGACCTCAGATGTTAAGTCCCATAGTGCTCAGAGACATTTGAACCATTTTGATGATTGTACGATTCTCCAGTGTGAACGATTTCCTTCTAGAGACACTCAACGACGATACCATCGTGTACAATATAGCGCCGTTAGCAGAGAGCCACCGGTTGCCGCTTACCCTGTCCGTCTGATCGTTTACGTATCTAGAGAAAAAGAGCTGTCCTATCACACTTCCTTTGGGGACATCTGCTGGATCTTTGCCATCCGGGTAACGTACTGGGTTCTGTTACTCAGCAAGTCCGAGAGCTACTGTCATATCTGAGAAGCTATTCTGTGAGCTGAGACCTTCGATAACAAACTGCAGTGTGGCACAGTGTCAAACGCTTTTTGGGCCTCTAGGAATGAGAAATTTTCTTGTTGCCCTTCGCCCGTCGTTCGCAGGATATCGTGCGAGAAAATGTCAAGCTGATGCTTGCACCATATGCGGTGACGGACAGCAGGTATCTGTTCACCGACACTTGTTACTTGTTGCTCTGATTCGCGGTGTTGTTGTATCCCGGACGCGACTGTTGCCGCTTTTCCGGCGCAGTCGGAGCCACGCTGGGGCCGCTTATTTTTAGATCCCATTATCCTGCATCCGTTATTTATCGCCGTACTTCTCAGTTGGAGGTCGCCCGCCCCCCCCCCCTTCCCACCCCCTCCAGCAGTTATCATAAAACACGTTTTAAAAAGCAGAACTGCCTTCGCCGCTGCTTCTTCACTTTGTTGAGAATTAAACGCGCTTTTTTATTGTGGCTTCCTCTCGCGATGGGCGAACACATTTTTCTATAAAGTTTCCGTAGTGCCTCACATTTACAACAGGAGTAATTAGCCACTTGTCACTAGGGACCCTCCTATTTTTATAGCTTCTACACATTACAATGGCGGGAATTATTAGATCTTGTTTTTTAAAAGTAGCTCTGTGGTATCTGTCCAGTGTGGCAAGAGACGTCGTAATTTCAGTGGTGGCACTCTCAACGGCCGTATAAAATTTTGGCATAGCTTGCAGAAGCATGAACGGCACTGTCTGACAGTTAAGAAAAAGTTGTTCGATCTACACAGTTCAAAGTCTAACAAGTTACGACAACAAGCCCTCTATTTAATCAAGCATTAAGTACTGTAACATTCCATTTTACACTGAAACGCCAAGGAAATTGGTATAGGCATGCGTATTCAAATTCAGATATATGTAAATAGCCATAATACGCCACTGCGGTCATCAGAGCTTATTTCAGACAAGTGTCTGGCACAGTTGTAAAATCTGTTACTGCGGCTACAATGGCAGGTTATCAAGATTTAACTGAGTTTGAACGTGGTGTTATAATCGTCGCAAGAGCGTTGGGAAACAGCATCTCCGAGGTAGCGATGAAGTGAGAATTTTCCCCTACCACCATTTCACGAGTGTACCGTAAATATCAAGAATCCGGTAAAACATCAGATTTCCGATATACACTCCTGGAAATTGAAATAAGAACACCGTGAATTCATTGTCCCAGGAAGGGGAAACTTTATTGACACATTCCTGGGGTCAGATACATCACATGATCACACTGACAGAAAAAAATGGCTCTGAGCACTATGGGACTTAACTGCTGAGGTCAACAGTCCCCTAGAACTTAGAACTACTTAAATCTAACTAACCTACGGACATCACACACATCCATGCCCGAGGCAGGATTCGAACCTGCGACCGGAGCGGTCACGCTGTTCCAGACTGAAGCGCCTTTAACCGCACGGCCACACCTGCCGGCACACTGACAGAACCACAGGCACATAGACACAGGCAACAGAGCATGCACAATGTCGGCACTAGTACAGTGTATATCCACCTTTCGCAGCAATGCAGGCTGCTATTCTCCCATGGAGACGATCGTAGAGATGCTGGATGTAGTCCTGTGGAACGGCTTGCCATGCCATTTCCACCTGGCGCCTCAGTTGGACCAGCGTTCGTGCTGGACGTGCAGACCGCGTGAGACGACGCTTCATCCAGTCCCAAACATGCTCAATGGGGGACAGATCCGGAGATCTTGCTGGCCAGGGTAGTTGACTTACACCTTCTAGAGCACGTTGGGTGGCACGGGATACATGCGGACGTGCATTGTCCTGTTGGAACAGCAAGTTCCCTTGCCGGTCTAGGACTGGTAGAACGATGGGTTCGATGACGGTTTGGATGTACCGTGCACTATTCAGTGTCCCCTCGACGATCACCAGTGGTGTACGGCCAGTGTAGGAGATCGCTCCCCACACCATGATGCCGGGTGTTGGCCCTGTGTGCCTCGGTCGTATGCAGTCCTGATTGTGGCGCTCACCTGCACGGTGCCAAACACGCATACGACCATCATTGGCACCAAGGCAGAAGCGACTCTCATCGCTGAAGACGACACGTCTCCATTCGTCCCTCCATTCACGCCTGTCGCGACACCACTGGAGGCGGGCTGCACGATGTTGGGGCGTGAGCGGAAGACGGTTGCGAATGGAGACTGTTGCGAATGGTCCTCGCCGATACCCCAGGAGCAACAGTGTCCCTAATTTGCTGGGAAGTGGCGGTGCGGTCCCCTACGGCACTGCGTAGGATCCTACGGTCTTGGCGTGCATCCGTGCGTCGCTGCGGTCCGGTCCCAGGTCGACGGGCACGTGCACCTTCCGCCGACCACTGGCGACAACATCGATGTACTGTGGAGACCTCACGCCCCACGTGTTGAGCAATTCGGCGGTACGTCCACCCGGCCTCCCGCATGCCCACTATACGCCCTCGCTCAAAGTCCGTCAACTGCACATACGGTTCACGTCCACGCTGTCGCGGCATGCTACCAGTGTTAAAGACTGCGATGGAGCTCCGTATGCCACGGCAAACTGGCTGACACTGACGGCGGCGGTGCACAAATGCTGCGCAGCTAGCGCCATTCGACGGCCAACACCGCAGTTCCTGGTGTGTCCGCTGTGCCGTGCGTGTGATCATTGCTTGTACAGCCCTCTCGCAGTGTCCGGAGCAAGTATGGTGGGTGTGACACACCGGTGTCAATGTGTTCTTTTTTCCATTTCCAGGAGTGTAGCTACGGCCGAAAAAAGATCTTGCAAGAACGGGACCAACGACGACGGAAGAGAATTATTCAACGTGACAGAAGTGCAACCCTTCCGCAAATTACTGCAGGTTGCTTTAATGGGCGGTCAACCACTGTCAGTGTGTGAACCGTTCAACGCTATCAGAGCTGAAGGCTCACTCGTGTACGCTAGGTGACTGCACGACACAAAGCTTTACGCCTCGCCAGGGCCCGTCAACACTGACATAGGACTGTTGATGACTGAAAACATGTTGCCTGGTCGGACGAGTCTCGTTTCAAGTTGTATCGAGCGGATGGACGTGTATGGGTATGGACACAACCTCATGAACCCTGCATATCACCAGGGGACTATCCAATCTGGTGGTGGGTTTGTAATGGTGTGGGGTGTGTGCAGTTGAACTGATATGGGACGTCTGATACGACTGAATACGACTCCGACAGGTGACACGTACGTAAGCATCCTGTCTGATCACTTGCATCCATTCATGTCCGTTGCGCATTCTGACTGACCTGGGCAATTCCAGCAATACACTGCGACACCCCACACGTCCAGAGATGCTACAGAGTGGCTGCAGGAAAAATGTTCTGTGTTTAAACATTTACGATGACCACAAAACACCCCAGACATGAACATTATCGAGCATATCTCGGATGCCTTACAACGTACTGTTCAGAAGAGGTCTCCACCTCCTCGTACTGTTACGAATTTATAGACAGCCGTGCCGGATTCTTGGTGTTAGTTGCCTCCAGTACTACGTCAGACATTAGTCGAGTCCATGCCACGTCGGGTTGCGGCTTTCTGGGTGCTGGTGGGGCCTCTACACAATATTAAGCAGGTGGACCCGTTTCTTCGGCTCTTCCGTGTTTATGAACAGCAACAGATGTTGAAATGTTATGAAAACTAGCGGAAAAATGTTCCTAACTCACCACAGAAGGCTCAAATATGCGTCTGTTTTAAAATGCTACTGAAAACTGCTGTAACAGTTACCTCATTCTACCCTCCTCAGGACCTTCAAAAATTTTCCTAAAAATATTGGCAGTTCCACATGGTCCCCTAACCACGAATCGCTCACACCCAATTTGCCATCGCTTAAGTCGCTCATACCCATCCACTCCCGCTTGCCCATTATAAATCATTCGTTCAGCCCATCTCATTGTCTTTCTAACTGTCACTGCCTCCTGTCTCACAGCCACAATGTCCTTTCTGTCCTACTACTGGTCGGCCTTTGTGGCCGAGCGGTTCTAGGAGCTTCAGTCTGGAACCGCGCGACCGCTACGGTTGCAGGTTAGAATCCTGCCTCGGGCATGGATGCGTGTGATGTCCTTAGGTTAGTTAGGTTTAAGTAGTTCTAAGTTCTAGGGGACTGATAACCTCAGAAGTTAAGTCCCATAGTGCTCAGAGTCATTTGAACCATTTTTTTGTCCTACGACTACTATATCCTCTCACTGTAAACGTCTCCCTTTTGCTCTCGGTAACTGCTGCCGTCTCATTCATTTCTTCCCACTGTTGCTGTCTCTGTTCATTGTCACTGTCTCCCTCATCCTCACTGTCATTGTCACAGACTCCGTCTCCTCATTATCACTGCCTCTCACCCACTTTCACTTATTCCTTTTCTTTATTCCTCTCCCATTGCCACTGTCTTCATCCATCCCAGCACAAAAAAGCGTGAATATGCACATTGTAATTCTGTCAGAGACAGCAAAGGACTTGGAAGAGCAGTTGAACGGAATGGACAGTATCTTGAAAGGAGGATATAAGATGAACATCAACAAAAGCAAAACGAGGATAATGGAATGTAGTAGAATTAAGTCGGGTGATGCTGAGGGGATTAGATTAGGAAATGAGACACTTAAAGTAGTAAATGAGTTTTGCTATTTGGGGAGCAAAATAACTGAGGATGGTAGAAGTAGAGAGGATATAAAATGTAGACTGGCAATGGTAAGCGAAGCGTTTCTGAAGAAGAGAAATTTGTTAACATCGGGTATAGATTTAAATGTCAGGAAGTCGTTTCTGAAAGTATTTGTATGGAGTGTAGCCATGTATGGAAGTGGAACATGGACGATAAATAGTTTGGACAAGAAGAGAATAGAAGCTTTCGAAATGTGGTGCTACAGAAGAATGCTGAAGATTAGATGGGTAGATCACGTAACTAATGAGAAGGTATTGAATGGAATAGAGGAGAAGAGGAGTTTAGGGCTCAACTTGACAAGAAGAAGGGATTGGTTTGTAGGACATGTTCTGAGGCATCAAGGGATCCCAAATTTAGCATTGGAGGGCAGCGTGGAGGGTGAAAATAGTAGAGGGAGACCAAGAGATGAATACACTAAGCAGATTCAGAAGGATGAAGGTTGCAGTAAGTACTGGGAGATGAAGAAGCTTGCACAGGATAGAGCAGCATGGACAGCTGCATCAAACCAGTCTCAGGACTGAAGACCACAGCAACAACATGTTCGCATGCCAAAAATTTTAAAGGCGGTGAGAAAGGTAGAATGAGCCAGCTGTTGCCCGACTTTTCAGTTGTATTCACTTAAAACTGGAGTATATTAGCCTTTCTTGTGCTCAGATAGGACCATTTTTACGTTGGATACGTTCTTTTCCCTGCCACAGCAGGGCACATCACTCATACAAAAAGAATTTTATGAGTCAGTAAAACTTCGGCAATTTATTCACGAGGAAATGAAGTAACGCAGAGTTAGTTTTACACCTCATACCGTTTATTAAATGCACAAAAATACTGTATGTGCTTCAGTTCTACAACACGAAGTACCCAGAAACCTCTGGAGAGACATTTTACGAAATATTTCTGCCCGCTACATCACCACATTTATGTTTCACTCCGTTTATAAGATGCGTGTTTTACTTGTATAAGTAGACTAACTTGAAATCTCTGTATCTCGGAAACAGATAAAGATGCAAAGAAAAGTTTCAAGGCTGTTCGAGACCGGAATCTTTGGAATTATCGTAAAAGATTCATCCATTTGCTAAGCCGAGACCTCTTGGAACCCGCGGCTCTGTTTCGGTACCCAATAACCGTGTTTCTTGAGTTTACTCAGGAACCTCCCATGAACTAAATGGTACCTCCATAATCATCTTAAGGCGCGCTTCAGACTACTAATAATGCAAAAAGAGCCGACTGATTCGCTCCATTTTCCTAAGCTGGAGGAAGTGTGTAATATTCAAACTTTGATAGTTACAGTAAGTCGGTCGTTCTTTTGGATATACAAACGCCATGAGCCCAAGGCCAATCCAAAATACTTGACGCTACCTTTCTATCATCAACTTAACCTAATGTATGACCCCGTAAAAGTCTTGTTTTTATGCGCGGCGTTTTGATACGTATTAGGTACAACGTGTAGAATCGAATGCGCACCGATAAGTAGGCCGCTCAGTCAGATCAGTGTTCCAGTAATTATGTGCGAATTTGTAGGAAAATGGCCGATTTTGTACAACACTGAAGACCCTTGACAATGGTATGAGCGTACGTTATAGCTTCTCCGATTCAAATACCTGCCGTGCTCAAAGATTTTCCTGGGAATGGAACGCAGTGCGTTGTCCTCGACGGTGTTGCGGAGTGGAGCAAATAAATAAGTAGACCGCCTGTTTAAAGTCAGATGCTGTGTGAACGCTGAAAGGTGGCGTGAGAGAGCTGGTCGGTAGAAAGCGGCTCGGTCCGCTAAACTTGGCGAGGGCTTGGAGAGACACAATAGGCACTTTGTAAAAAAAGGCGGAAGGTATGCGACACGGCGAAATTCCGCCGACGGGATAGCGCTAGGTCTCCCGCGGTGCCAGAGGCAAAGATCCTACCTGCCTTGTGTGCCTAGAATAGCAGAGCCCGCCAGAAATCTGAGGAAACGAATCAGAACTTTGCAATTAAACTCTGCATGTCTTATTCGCTATAAAGAATTTGTAAAATACTCAAGCCACATAAGCAAAGAGGATCTGAACACCCATCAAGTAATCTGGGGAGATAAACTTCTTTTCTAGGCAACACTTACTACGCTGTACAGTCACACGAATGTGACCAAAAGCTAAATAACCACATTTTACTGCACCGACCGCTGCGATTCGCAGAAAGAGAGGTTCTGGAAGGCATCGATAGGGACGTGGAGCCATGGCGACTCCAGTGCTGTGGCCATCTGCGTTAGGTTTGTCGGTTGAGCATCCACTGTGCGAACAACCCGATCGTAGTAGTATCACAGATTCTCAATTGGGTTAAAATCCGGGGCGTTTGGTGGCCAGGGAGGTACGGTAAACTCGTACTGGTGCTCGTCGACAACGCACGTATACTGCGAACTGTGTGACACGTTGCGTTATCCTGCTGGTAGATGCTATCGCGCCGAGGAAAAACAAATTTCATGTTAGGGTGTTCATGGTCCGCAAGGATAGGTGCATACTTCTGTTGTTCCATTGTGCCCTCCAGAAAGACGATAGATCCAGGGAATACTACGAGGACATTCCGTAGACCATTTGCTGCCTCCTCGGTTGCTTTCAGACGTACACGCCATCTGCCATTTGTCTGATGGAGCATGAAACATTGTTCATCTGAAAAGGGTGCATGTTGCCACTCAGTGGACGTTCAGTTGCAGCAATGGCGTGCAAATTCGAGCCTCCGTCATTGATGAACAACAGTTAGCATGTGGGCATGAGCCAAGCTCCTGCTGCTGAGCCCCATACGCACCAACGTACTCTGAGCGTTCGTTGACGAGACACATTGCTTCATCTGGGCGGTCAGTTGCTCAACAGTTGAATGCCTGTTCGCCTGTATACATATCCACAGCCGTCGTTCACCCATCTCATATATGACCCGTGGCGCACCACAGTTGATTTGGCACCACTTTTGGACAGCGCCATTTTTCCATGGACGGTATGCTTCAACCATGGCGGCAAGCAAACTACACTCCTGGAAATGGAAAAAAGAACACATTGACACCGGTGTGTCAGACCCACCATACTTGCTCCGGACACTGCGAGAGGGCTGTACAAGCAATGATCACACGCACGGCACAGCGGACACACCGGTGTTGGCCGTCGAATGGCGCTAGCTGCGCAGCATTTGTGCACCGCCGCCGTCAGTGTCAGCCAGTTTGCCGTGGCATACGGAGCTCCATCGCAGTCTTTAACACTGGTAGCATGCCGCGACAGCGTGGACGTGAACCGTATGTGCAGTTGACGGACTTTGAGCGAGGGCGTATAGTGGGCATGCGGGAGGCCGGGTGGACGTACCGCCGAATTGCTCAACACGTGGGGCGTGAGGTCTCCACAGTACATCGATGTTGTCGCCAGTGGTCGGCGGAAGGTGCACGTGCCCGTCGACCTGGGACCGGACCGCAGCGACGCACGGATGCACGCCAAGACCGTAGGATCCTACGCAGTGCCGTAGGGGACCGCACCGCCACTTCCCAGCAAATTAGGGACACTGTTGCTCCTGGGGTATCGGCGAGGACCATTCGCAACCGTCTCCATGAAGCTGGGCTACGGTCCCGCACACCGTTAGGCCGTCTTCCGCTCACGCCCCAACATCGTGCAGCCCGCCTCCAGTGGTGTCGCGACAGGCGTGAATGGAGGGACGAATGGAGACGTGTCGTCTTCAGCGATGAGAGTCGCTTCTGCCTTGGTGCCAATGATGGTCGTATGCGTGTTTGGCGCCGTGCAGGTGAGCGCCACAATCAGGACTGCATACGACCGAGGCACACAGGGCCAACACCCGGCATCATGGTGTGGGGAGCGATCTCCTACACTGGCCGTACACCACTGGTGATCGTCGAGGGGACACTGAATAGTGCACGGTACATCCAAACCGTCATCGAACCCATCGTTCTACCATTCCTAGACCGGCAAGGGAACTTGCTGTTCCAACAGGACAATGCACGTCCGCATGTATCCCGTGCCACCCAACGTGCTCTAGAAGGTGTAAGTCAACTACCCTGGCCAGCAAGATCTCCGGATCTGTCCCCCATTGAGCATGTTTGGGACTGGATGAAGCGTCGTCTCACGCGGTCTGCACGTCCAGCACGAACGCTGGTCCAACTGAGGCGCCAGGTGGAAATGGCATGGCAAGCCGTTCCACAGGACTACATCCAGCATCTCTACGATCGTCTCCATGGGAGAATAGCAGCCTGTATTGCTGCGAAAGGTGGATATACACTGTACTAGTGCCGACATTGTGCATGCTCTGTTGCCTGTGTCTATGTGCCTGTGGTTCTGTCAGTGTGATCATGTGATGTATCTGACCCCAGGAATGTGTCAATAAAGTTTCCCCTTCCTGGGACAATGAATTCACGGTGTTCTTATTTCAATTTCCAGGAGTGTATAAACGTAGCCGTTTCGGAAATGCTTCCACCTTTCACCCGAAAGTCAATGATCATTCCCTTGTGGACATTAGATGAATCGCTCCATTTCTGCGTTACAACGACTGCACTGTTTTCCGCGTCCCCCCGACACGCTTTGAATACCCTCCACTGCTCGTGCTGCCACCTGCCGTCTGTGAGCGGTTTTGGACCTTGACGTCGAACATGGGCGGAGGCCACATTACGGCGAGTGACATGTAAAAAATGACATTAAAAGCTAAAGTATCGATGGAGGTACTTTACGCTGACTGGTTGGCACAAACATTTGTTCAGCGAGCCAGTCTGGAACGATATCCGTCGAAAACGGCATTTCTTCCACATTACAAGTTGCTGTGCCCTGGTGAGTGGCGAATGCGCAAGAGTTCTGCGTCGACACTATTGACCTGGATGATAGGTTTCACTTTGTAGTGATGTAAAACACTATTGAGACCTTGCATATCAGTTACTTAGCTCCATTAGCAATGGGTTTCCCTATGTAGAATCAATTCGTGAGCTAGCCGTTTTAGTGTAAATAATTAGCCTAAGATTTAACTTGTGCTTCCTAATAGTAATTTGACACTGTGTTGTAAATGGGGCGTGACTATAGCAATCAAATCTACTCACATCTGCACCTAGCTTTGTTTATTCCTCTTTGGAACAAGGAGGCGACTTTGCCGTTTGGTTAGTGCCTGCTATACGAAGAGAGTTCGGTGTATCAGCTGTATGTGCCTGGGCATACAGGAGGTGAAAATATAGCTTGGGGACAGTTACACTTAAGAATTACAAATCAATCTCGATCCACTAGACTCCATAGGTTATGGATTCTATTTGTACTAGCAAAAAGCAGCTACAGAATTTCGAATCCTGAATGCCACATGCAACTTATACCATCGCAATGGAAATTTTTCCAATGCTACATCCTAAATCATGCTAAATCCTTCATCATGACCTCGCTGTCTGGTCTCCTTCCCCAAAAAACAACCCAACAACAACAGAACGGAAGTTCCGCTTTAGATCATCCTAAATCATGCTAAATCCTTCTACAAGCGTAGAAGGATTTAGGATGACATTAACAGAACTTCTGACTTTTGCAATTAATGGCAACGAGCAGAAATGAACGTTTTGTGACAGTCAGCGATTCCGTTGCAATGACCTTACACTCACTTTCTTCCGTGGCGTAGACGCGTAGAAAAACGGTGGGTGTCACGCTCTATCGTTTCTGGAAGCTATACCTGGCTTACATTTTTATCTTTCCTAAAACGATTTCTCCTAGTTTCTGGAAGAATACGGTTTTATCACAGATAACCTGCGACAGGAAGGGCATCCCTCTGCCACACAAATTAACCATACCTCATCCGTTAGTAACCATGTTGACGTTGTACAGGTGCTGTACAAGGTCACAAGAAAAAGAAGAAAAAAAGATGAAGACGTCTTAAAGACATGAAAGTTGGAGGTGGCAGAACTGTCCCTCAGTCTGTCACGAATGCTGGTTTTCTTAACTTTGCTCAATAACGTTTCGTGAAGAGATTGTCTTGTTGCCTCCAAAGATGGCATCTAAGCTCATGGGTCATTTTCATGCGCCTCTCGTTCTTTGCTGAAAAATTTAGCAGCACTCCTCCGAATATCTTCGGTGACTTCATTTTACCCGACGTACTAATGACCCGAAACATTTGGCCAGAACTCAAGAACGAGTTGCACAACTGTTCTGTGTGCTGTCTCTTTTATAAATGTACTACGTTTTTTTTAAGAAAGCTCCCAAAACCACCGTAGTATGTCATTTGTCATATGTACAACTGACCTTACGTGCTCGATCTTTTCAGGTCTAGACATTTAATCAACGTGGCTGACACAAACTGCACACCATTAATACTCTTTTATAAACTTACGGGACTTTTGTGCTACCTAACCACACTAACCTGCAGGTTCTTTCTTTACAACACGAACCATTCTTGCAGCCATTGACTATATCCGCGATTTATTCTCGTGATTATGCTTTTATTGCGCTCACTCAACTGTGCCAAGGTCAGATTTTCCAGTTATAATCCCTTGTCCAATAATTTGATCTTCACTTACTTATCTCAGTGCGTAACCCTTACGTTCATGCCTTACGGTAATAAATATGATTGTAAAATTACCAAATATGCAACAACCAGCCCCAAAATCATGTTTGCAAAAGTTAATAAATAAATCATGGTTTTGCTACTGGTTGCTGCATATTTGGTAATTTTATGATTTACGGTCGCTGCACGACTTGGGTACCACATGGAGCCCACCATTCAGAAATATAATTGTTGTAGTAACCACTTGTTTCCTTTGTAGATACATGATCCCCATGATTAATTTATCCATGTGTGGCGTGGTATCAATATTTTCATGCTGACTGGGCCAGCATTATCATTCAGTAAGTTGTTTTTGTTGTGCGACATGTAGTATTTCATTAAAATTTACATGATCTTAAGCGGAACTTCCGTTCTCTGTGCGACTGGACTGACAGCATTTTTGGGGTGTGCCAAACGGCGCAACTGGGACCTCACATCCCTGTCTGGAGAGTAGGGCTGGCGGTTATTGTTGAAAGAAAAATGGTTCAAATGTCTCTGAGCACTACGGGGCTTAACATCTGAGGTCATCAGTCCCCTAGACGTAGAACTACTTAAACCTAACTAACCTAAGGACATCACACACATCCATGCCCGAGGCAGGATTCGAACCTGCGACCGTTGTAGCAACTCGGTTCCGGACTGAAGCGCCTAGAACCGCTCAGCCACAGTGGCCGGCATCGTTGAAACAACCGGTTTTCGTATATATCGGTTTTTTCATCTCCAGGTCAACCTGACTGTAAGAACTGCTCAAAAGAATAGTTTTCTGAAATAACCGATGTTCGGTTTTATATTCCTATTATTTCCTGTAATAAATGCACAAACCGAACAAAGATTAAGGGCATCTGCCGTTCGCCGCTTTTCTCGAAAATGTATGAATAACTTAGTACTACGAAAAAATCATCTGTTATTGGTTCTAACTTTTTGAAGCTGCTGAAAAGTAATCTTCTAATCTAGTATCACACCACTATTTAAGCATTACGAGTAGTCAGTGTTAAAGGGTGAGAACTGAGCATAAAGAAATATATTTTTCGGGATACTTTTTCTGTTTTCATTGTCTGAAGTAGTGCTGGAGCAACTGACGCCATGAATCTGCAGGGCTATCCATAAATCCGTAAGAATACGAGGAGGTGGAGAACTCTTCTGAACGATACGTTGTAAGGCTTCCGAGATATGTTCAGTAATGTTCATGTCTGGGTGGCCAGCGGAAACGTTTAAACACAGAACATTGTTTCTGGAGCCACTCTGTAGCAATTCTGGACGTGTGGGATGTTGTATTGTCCTGCTGGAATTGCCCCAATACGTCAGAATGCACAGTGGAGATGAATGGATGCAGATGATCAGATAGGATGCTTACATACGTGTTACCTGTCAGAGTCGTATCTAGACGTATCAGGGGTTCCGTATCACTACAACTACACACAGCCCACACCATTACAGAGCCATCACCAGCTAAAACAGTTCCTTGCTCGCATGCAGGGTTCATGGATTCACGAGATTGTCTCCATACCCGTACACGTCCATCCACTCGATACAATTTGGCCGGCCGAAGTGGCCGTGCGGTTGAAGGCGCTGCAGTCTGGAACCGCGAGACCGCTACGGTCGCAGGTTCGAATCCTGCCTCGGACATGGATGTTTGTGATGTCCTTAGGTTAGTTAGGTTTAACTAGTTCTAAGTTCTAGGGGACTAATGACCTCAGCAGTTGAGTCCCATAGTGCTCAGAGCCATTTGAACCATTTGATACAATTTGAAACGAGGCTCGCCCAATCAGGAAACATGTTTCCAGTCATGTAGAGTGCAGTGTCGGTGTTGTCGGGCCCAGGCGAAGCTTTGTGCCGTGCAGTCACCTAGCGTACACCAGTGAGCCTTCGGCTCCGAACGCCCATATCGATGTTTCGTTGAACGGTTCACACGCTGACACTTGTTGACGGCTCAGCATTGAAATCTGCAACAACTTGCGGAAGGGTTGCACTTCTGTGACGTTGAACGGTTCTCTTCCGTCGTCGTTGGTGCCGTTCTTGCAGGATCTTTCTCGGGCCACAGCGATGTTGGAGATTTGATGCTTTACCGGTATCCTGATATTCACGGTACACTCGTGAAATGGTAGAAAGGGAAAATTTTGACTTCATCGCTACCTCGGGGATGCTGTTTCCCACCGCTCGTTTGCCGATTATAACACCAAGTTCAAACTCACATCTTGATAACCTGCCATTGCAGCAGCAGTAACCGATCTAACAACTGCGCCAGACACTTGTCTTACACAGGTGTTGCCGACCGCAGCGCAGTATACTGCCTGTTTACGTATCTGTGTATTTGTATACGCATACCTATACCAGTTTCTTTTCCGCTTCAGTGTATATCTCAAGGCAATTGCGAGTTCACATTCACCCACTATTAATCTTACACGTGAAAGCAGAGGGAGGAACGGTGATGGTGGGACAGTATGGCAGGCCGCCGAGGAGTTTTCGCCGCGAGGCAGTGTTTGGGCGTCCGGCGCTGCAGGCGGCAGGCGTCGTCTGGCGCCGGCGCGATGCCGTGGCTCCACATTCCGGCACAGAAGCAGCGGCAGTGAGTGGCCGGTGCACCTGTCGCGCCGTATTTCAGCAGCACAGCGCGGTCTGGCTGCACCCAAACAGCGGCCGAGGCCTCGACTATGTTTGGCTTCGCCATCCCACGCCGCCGGCCGCCTTCAAAGCAGCCGCCGAGACCCGCGGTCAGAGCTGACCGGAGGCCTCTGACGTATCGCCGCGGTTCCCAGTGCACCGAAACGTTCTCTCCGCTGCCACACTTTTCCCCTGGTCGTCCTGACAAGTACACTGTTTGCCACTGGAAATACAAGGGGCGTTCAAAAAGTTTCCGTTTGAGGGAGTTGCTCCAGCTGATACGTAACTTGGCGTGTCTCCGCTGCGGTGAGTCAGCTGCCCTACCACTGAGTTTTATGCACCCCGCGATGCCTTCAAATACCACGCACAAGATTTTCATATTCTCTCTCTCTCGCTACGTGTAAACTGTTGGTCCTACAGAAAAAATGAACCCGATCCTTTTGTAGGAAACTTAATGTAGTTAAATTTTGTACGGAGATGCATTTTCGCTAGAGGACAGATTTTCGAGCTATTCAAGAAAAACCTGTTTGAAGGTTACTTTTTGCAAGCATTTCTTGACTAATTCGGCAACTACAAAATGGTTCAAATGGCTCTGAGCACTATGAGACTTAACGTCTGAGGTCATCAGCCCCCTAGACTTAGAACTACTTAAACCTAACTAACCTAAAGAAATCACACACATCCATGCCCGAGGCAGGATTCGAACCTGCCACCGTTGCAGCAGCGCGATTCCGGGCTGAAGCGCCTAGAACCGCTCGACCACATCGGCCGGATCGATAACTACAGTTTCGGAGAAAACGATTTCCAGTACAAAATTTAACTACATTAAATTTCCTACGAAAAGATCCTGTCCATTTTTTTTTCTGCGGGACCAATAGTTTGTATGTATAAAACAAGAGAATATGAGAATCTTTAAAGATGTCTGTAACTGCCTGTTGCACATCCTTGCCCAGCAGGAATCGTCGATCCTTCAAGGCCTTTTTCAAGAGACCAGAGACGTGATAATTTCAGTGGCAGAGATCAGGACTCTTGAGTGGGTGCTCGAGTGCCTCCCACTTGCCCATAATGGATGACGGTGGCTTCCCAGACCGACTGCTGTCGTATGTCGAATCGTGACCAGCACGGAACTTGGCGTCCATTCCACAAAGGAAGTTTGCAACCGACTGCTGCCCCGTACACACATTGGTCTCAGTAATGGACTGTGTGGTCCGCAGCTCGTGGTCGTGCGGTAGCGTTCTCGCTTCCCGCGCCCGGTTCCTGGGTTCGATTCCCGGCGGGGTCAGGGATTTTCTCTGCCTCGTGATGACTGGGTGTTGTGTGATGTCCTTAGGTTAGTTAGGTTTAAGTAGTTCTAAGTTCTAGGGGACTGATGACCATAGCTGTTAAGTCCCATAGTGCTCAGAGCCATTTGAACCATTTGAATGGACTGTGCGGCTGGTCCCGGCGGAGGTTCGAGTCCTCCCTCGGGCATCGGTGTGTGTGTGTTTGTCCTTAGGATAATTTAGGTTAAGTAGTGTGTAATCTTAGGGACTGATGACCTTAGCAGTTAAGTCCCGTAAGATTTCACAAACATTTGAACATTTTTTAAACATTCTGTTCTGCACTCCCCTCTCCATCTTATTATAAATCTTAAAACCATTTTTAACTTTTCGCTCCTTAATTATTTTTGTAGTGCCCTTGTATATATTTTGAGCAACGGCCTTGCCGCAGTGTATACACCGGTTCCCGTCAGATCACCGAAGTTAAGCGGTGTCGGGCGTGGCCGGCAGTTGGATGGGTGACCATGCGGGCCGCCATGCACTGTTGCCATTTTTCGGGGTGCACTCAACCCCGTGATGCCAATTGAGGAGCTACTCGACCGAATAGTAGCGGCTCCGGTCAAAGAAAACCATCATAACGACTGGGAGAGTGGTGTGCGACCATATGCCCCTATCTGCATCCTCAGCTGAGGATGACACGGCGGTCAGATGGTCCCGATGGGCAGCTTGTGGCCTGAAGACGGAGTGCTTGTATATATTTTGAAGCTTTTGTCTGAAAAGCAGGATGTTGTATGACTGGCAACCCGTATGAGGCGAGGGGAATGAAATAACAATAAAACAAAATAATTGTAGTTTTCATGCCGCAACAATTCACAGATGCTTAGGCGACAGACGACGGCGTAGTAGCCAAGGAGTGTACCTGGGAACAATGCGAGAAGGTTTCGTATCTCATGCACTAACCAGCTTGAACTTTACCCAAGATGCTTATTTATACTTTCTTCTCGCTTTAACCTGCCTTTAGCACATCTAACACGAGCTTAGTGCAGTGATCATAAATCATCATCAGGGATCAAAATGGTGCCATATTAAAATTTAAACTAAACAGCTGAAACAAGCTTTGCATTTGAGCTCCGTCACAGTGAGGAAACACATTAGGAATGCAGGGGTTAGGCTACATTTGTTTTAACAGGGATGAGTTTTAGAACAATGCTTTGGAATTGAGATCCAAAATTAAGTCTGTGTTTAGTAAGTCATTTATTTATTTAACTTCTCGAAGTACACCATATAAAATGGCAGAAAATAACTGTCCAATTAAATGATCGTAAAGTCCCGTAGCGTTTGACTAGAAATCGCTCCAATGCAACGAGAAAAATGCTGTCTAGAATATTGGAACGCAAAGCTCACTAGAACCTCAGTTTAACAATGAAAGTGAGAGGTACGTCATCTCCATGGATTTACAACCAACACAGAAAAATTTTAAAAATGAAAATACCGTTAACTGTTGCTGACTTTCACTTACAACATACTTTTTACAAAGATACGGACGTGTAAGCAAGGTGCTGAACCTGAAAATATTGAATAAGACAGTGGGTGTGTTTATACATAACATTTCTGCTACCAGTCACGATTTTCTTTCATTCATATTTTACACGACGCGTTTCGGAAAACGATTCTATTTTCAAGTGTGTTTTCTCCTAGTACTATGCCATTTTTACGTAATCTTTTCGATGTGCGAGGTTCTGCTTTGTTTTGTTGATTTTACTGCAATATATAAAAAAACGCGCAATTTTGGTTGGCTATCGTTTTTCCTAAGTAGTTAGTTCTTCCAAATTTCGCCACTAACTAGATATACAAATCGACAACAGAGTAAAAATTGCGCGTTCATCTATTGCAGTAAAAGCACCAAAACAAAGCAGTACCTCATACATTGAAAACATTACGTAAAATTGTCATAGTACAAAGATAAAACACACTTGAAAATAGGAATCATTTCCCGAAACACGCCGTGTGAAATTCGAATAAAATAAAATCGTGACTGGTACCACAAAAGTTGTTTATAGACAAACAAATTGTTTCCATAGTTCCAGGCTTTCAAGAAACTATTTATAATGGACAAAATAAGATTGAATATGACATTCATTGTGAAATGTGTCATCAGTATTATGACGTACATTTTAGGGTTAAGATTAACTGAAAAATTTAAAACATTTATGGACTCTGAGAGAATAATTCCTTCCCAACAATAAGTATGTTTTAGAAGTTTTAAAATATAAAGTGACTAAGTTATAATAATTTCAAAAGACGGGCGTGAAGTAGCCCCCCACCGCCCCCCCCCCCCCCCCACACTTGGTATTGTGTGGGTTAGTAATTAAATAGGAAAGTCTGCTGGCAAGTTGCAGCGGCCCCCCACGGCCCTGGCAGGTCCTGACGGCGCCTCGGCCCGTCCTTGGCTCACTTTCCGGCAGCCCGTCGCCAGCCACCACCTGCGGGCGGCTGCCCGTCGCTACCAATTACCACAGCCGCCAGCGGAAGTGGCGCTGCCGGTACTGTGCAGCAGAAAACGCGGCCCCCTACACCTGCACCGCCTGGCAGGCAACACACTGCAGACAGGGGGACAGCGGTGAAGCCGGGGGATGAGGCTGAGTCAGCACGGTATATACTCCATAGAGCTCCGCTGCAACGTAGCATCACTTATGCGCCCGGCAGGCGTTGGAATGCATTTAAAATCAGAATTTCTTTTCAGTTGTCGGTTTTCCACGTTTTCTGTGGAGAAAGTATGTGGTTCAAGCTTGAGCTTCACCAAGTACCGGGTGTTATAATCGAAGTGCAGATACTGACGGAGATCAAGTTCAAATGGCTCTGAGCACTGTGGGACTTAACATCTGAGGTCATCAGTTCCCTAGACTTAGAACTACTTAAACCTAACTAACCTAAGGACATCACACACATCCATGCCCGAGGCAGGATTAGAACCTGCAACCGTAGTAGCAGCGCGGTTCCAGACTGAAGTGCCTAGAACCGCTCGGTCACAGAGGCCGGCTGAAAAGAAAGGACAGGATTTGTAACCTTCGAATGGTAACAGGTGGAGATGTGCGAAAGGAAATCTCGAGATGATTCAGCTTGGACTGTGTTGAGAAAAGTCTTATGTGATTAAAAGACAGCCCTAGGTTGTAGAATTGCCTTTAATGGTTCGTAAACGACGCGCTTCACCCGGGTAGAGCACCATCGAACTATGAAATGCGATATGGTTCATCAGTCGTAGCAACGCACAGTAAAACCAAACTAATAAACTTCAAACATGACCCTGGAAGAAATTACCGGTGTAATGAAATGGAACACCTACAGCCGTCCTTGCGATATTATTTATTACATGGCTACCACTTTCAGTGCTTTAGTACACCATCTTCAGGCGTTAACTGACGCTGAGGGGTCAATTTTTATTGTATACACGATTCGTCAGTGGCCAGCTTCTATGAGCTGGTTTTCGCAGACTACTTGTAATAACGACGTTGTGTCTCCAACCATCAGCTGCAAAGCTGGCAGTGAAATGGTTGGACACACAACATCGTTGTTACAAGAAGTCTGCGAAAACCAGTTCATAGAAGCTGGTCACGATTGGAGTTAACACCGTCAGCGTGAGTTAAGGCCTGAAGATGGTGCACTAAAGCACCGAAACTGGTAGCTTTATAATAAATGACATCGTAAGGACTGCTACAGGTGTTCCATTTTATTACGCAAGTGAACGGCCGAAGTCCATCAAACCTCCAATCAGAATGATGGACATACGAAAACAGAAAGCGCCGGTGCTGATCAGCGCTCACACTGTGAATATACTTTTGTGAGCGCAGACAGGCCACCGGCATTGTGTTCCGGGACCATGTTCACAGTTACGAGTGTGGTCTTACTTTGACCTGCTATGACAGATGAACCCTATCGCACAAGGTAACCTGATGATGATGCCTTGCTCGGATGAACCGCATCGTTGTAAGTTAATAAGGAGCATTCTGCAACCTAGGACTGTCTTTTAATATTAATAATAATAGGAGGTTGCTGGACCACCACCCCACAATGGATTGGAATAAATTTTAGAATGTCTTATAAGACCTGCCAACGGTCTTGCCGCAGTGATAACACCGATTCCTGTCAGATCACCGAAATTAAGCGCTGTTGGATTTGGCTAGCACTTGGATGGGTCATCACCCGGTCTGTCAGGCACTGCTGGCAAGCGGGATCACTCAGCCCTTGTGAGGCGAATTGACAAACTACTTGACTGAGAAATAGCGGTTCCGGTTACGAAAACTAGCAGCGGCCGGTAGAGCGGTATGCTGATCACATGCCCCTCCATATCCGCATCCGGCGACGCCAATAGGCTGAGGATGACAACATTCAAATGGCTCAGAGCACTACGGGACTTAACATCTGAAGTCATCAGTCCACTAGAACTTAGAACTACTTAAACCCAACTAACCTAAGGACATCACAGACATCCATGCCCGAGGCAGGAATCGAACCTGCGACCGTAGCAGCAGCGAGGTTCCGGACTGAAGAGCCTAGAACCGCTCGGCCACAGCGGCCGGCTTAGGATGACACGACGGTCGGTTAGTACCGTTGGGCCTTCCGAGGCCTGTTCAGAATGGGTTTAGTTTATAAGACCTACTCTCCCCCTAGTACGGAGGCGCTTATGCCTTTTTCCCCGATACTAGATGGTGTCACATTCATTATGCCGAAGCCAGCCGCTGTGGCCGAGCGGTTCTAGGGTGCTGCTACGGTCTCAGGTTCGAATCCTGCCTCGGGCATGGATGTCTGTGACGTCCTTAGGTTAGTTAGGTTTAAGTTGTTCTAAGTCTAGGGGACTGATGACCTCAGATGTTAAGTCCCATTGTTCTTAGAGCTATTACGCCGAGTGAGGCAACTCAATGATAGCGGACCAAGTATATCATGGCTTTTCATTGAGCTTCAATGAAACAATGAAAATGACAACACGTTGCTGTTGCAAGCAGTGCCCTGTTGGACTACAACTTTTTCTGTGTGTTCAATTATTTTTAACAGTGCATCTTGTATGTCATAGACACGTCGTGTTGATCTCAGTAAAGGAATACACAGGCTAGAAATTAATGAGAATTAAACAAAAATGAGCAAGGGGAAAGGGTCTGGAGCCACAGACTCCAAGTTTGCCCCAGGCAGGAGTTACCCCGGTTATGCCAGTTTGTGTACCTTATCTCGTCTTTCTTACCACTCACTGCTACATAGTGGTCGGATAATTTTGGCAACAGACTTCTGTTATTACTCGCAACGGCCTTTCAATCATAATACATTAAATTAATCAATATTTTATTTTTATTCGACGATTCAAATCAGTATTTAGTTTCTTATTCAGCTGTACTGGACAGCAAAGGAGATGTACCACAAACTATACGAAAAGTAAGACAGCGTAACATTACCTGAATTCTGCGTAAGTGCTTGGCAGAAGATGACAATGACATTAAAAGAATACCACTTTTCTGCAGTTACGTAAATATTATTTCCAGAATGAGATTTTCACTCAGCAGCGGAGTGTTCGTTGATATGAAACTTCCTGGCAGATTAAAACTGTGGCGGACCGAGACTCGAAATAGGGACCTTTGCCTTTCGCGGGCAAGTGCTCTATCAAGGTTCGCAGGAGAGCTTCTGTAAAGTTTGGAAGGTAGGAGACGAGATACTGGCAGAAGTAAAGCTGTGAGGACCGAGCGTGAGTCGTGCTTCGGTAGCTCAGTTGGTAGAGCACTTGCCCGCGAAATGCAAAGGTCCCGAGTTCGAGTCTCGGTCGGGTACACAGTTTTAATCTGCCAGGAAGTTTCATATCAGCGCGCACTCCGCTGCAGAGTGAAAATATCATTCTGGAAACATCCCCCAGGCTGTGGCTAAGCCATGTCTCCGCAATATCCTTTCATTCAGGAGTGCTAGTTCTGCATGGTTCGCAGGAGAGCTTCTGTAAAGTTTGGAAGGTAGGAGACGAGATACTGGCAGAAGTAAAGCTGTGAGGACCGGGCGTGAGTCGTGCTTCGGTAGCTCAGTTGGTAGAGCACTTGCCCGCGAGAGGAAAGGTCCTGAGTTCGAGTCTGTGTCCGGCACACAGTTTTAATCTGCCAGGAAGTTTCTTATCGGCGCACACTCCACTGCAGAGTGAAAATCTCATTCTGGAAACATCCCCCAGGCTGTGGCTAAGCCATGTCTTCGCAATATCCTTTCTTTCAGGTGTGCTAGTTCTGTAAGGTTCGCAGGAGAGCTTCTTTAAAGTTTGGAAGGTAGGAGACGAGATACTGGCAGAAGTAAAGCTGTGAGGACGGGGCGTGAGTCGTACTTGGGTAGCTCAGATGGTAGAGCACTTGCCCGCGAAAGGCAAAGGTCCCGAGTTCGTGTCTCGGTCCGTCACACAGATTTAATCCGCCAGGAAGTTTAAATACTATTTGTTTGATCATGATCAGGTTCCGACTTCTTAGCTGATCGTCAGCTAACAACTGAATGTCGCAGCCACAAATGAAATTACGTGCTGCTTACGTATAATGGCAATACCTATGGGGTGAATATTGATAAGTACGAACAAAACTTGTGCCTCCAACATTCACTGATAAACCTAAACATTATGACCACTGCCCACCGAGACGTTGGATGCCTCCTGGTGGCGTTGAGGGCATCTGAAACGACAACAGAATTATAAATCTGAGTAGACACGGACGGAGGATTACGCTAGCGAAGATACAACATGAGAATGGGGAAATCCATTGAGATACGCGACTTTGGCAAAGGGCAATCTGTTCGCCACTAAATAAATGGTATTTGCGGAACGTGAGAGAAGTTTTTCCATTTTAATATTTTTAATATTGATACTACAAATGGAAAAGGATTATAATGGAAGACCAGGAACGAAGCGCTCGGTTTAAAAGGTTTAAAACGGGTATAAGATAGGGATGTATTCTTTCGGCACTTTTGTTCAGTGTATACGTAGAAGAAACAATAACGAAAATAAAAAATGCTCAGGAGTAGGAGTAAAATTCAGGTTGAAAGAATATCAGTGATAAGATTCGCTGCTGACGTTGTTACTTTCAGTGATAGTGAAGATGAATTACAGGATCTGTTGACTCGAATAAAAAGTCTAACGAGCGCAGAATATAGATTGAGGGTAGACGACGCAACGAAAATGAGATTAGCGACGAACTTAACATCTGAATTGGTGATATAGATGAAATGAAGAAATTCTACTACATTGGAAGCACAAAAATACTTGAGCAGACAAGCGGGGAGCACTGAGTTTTATGGAATCGAATCGTGCAATCTGGGAATACTGGAAAAGAGGAGAACCGAAGCATTTGAAATGTTGTGTTGTACAATGAAGTTAAAGACTATGTGGACTAATAAGGAATGAGGTGGTTCACTGCAGAACCGGCAAGAAAGCGAACAAATAGAGAACACTGACTAGAAGGAGGGGTAGAATGACAGGACGTCTGTTAAGACATGAGCGAATAACTTGGGTGGCTCTGTAGTGGTTTACTGAACTGAAAAGGTATACACAGGATAGTAAATATTGGTGGGACGCGTGAAGCGAGTGAGAAGACTAATGACGACAAATAATTGGTAATAAAATGAGAAAGGGCGTGCACGGAGGCATATAGAAAATCATTTTTTCGTTGCTCAGTACGAGAATATCTCCTTCTGTCCAAAATGTTTCGAGACTAGATTAGTAAAAACTGGATATAAAGACGCTAAGATGGTGATTTAATGTTTCGGGTGTTCTACATAATCGTCCCTCACTTGCGTACAGTGCACAGAATATTCATACAGCATGTGAAACTGTCAGAGAAATCCTTCTTTGCGCCGCGCGGGATTAGTCGAGCGGTCTTCGGCGCTGCAGTCATAGACTGTGCGGCTGGTCCCGGCGGAGGTTCGAGTCCTCCCTCGGGCATGGCTGTGTGTGTTTGTCCTTAGGACAATTTAGGTTGAGTAGTGTGTAAGCTTAGGGACTGTTGACCTTAGCAGTTAAGTTCCATAAGATTTCACACACATTTGAACATTTATAACAATCCTTCTTGCGATGTTGTTTAACTCGTGCGTCACATTGGCTACAATGTCGATTATGTCGTTAAAGCGTTGACGCTTCATGTGAATTTTTGCACTTGGACGTGTTATGGTGCGTTCTTATTGATAGCATCAAGCATCTTCACCCGTGATGACCTTTTTTTCAGAGAAAAAATTGTTTGTGTTTTGCATTCAGTCAGGTCGCGGGAGGCGTCCACGTGTCGTTGTTTTTGTTTGGGACTCAAGGTGTGTGGGAAAAACTTTGCACAAACATTTCTCCTTTTGAAAATATTACGGAGAATGTGTTGAACACTTGATTTAGAGATATTGCTCCATTCCGATTTGTGACGCAACAACTCTGACACACTAAAGCTGCGTGTCACTACGTAATACAGCCTCCTCACAACTGACTGTAGTCTGATTAAATTTACTTGATAGTTGACACTTCGCGCGTTGTGGCTCTGTCGTCCAATCAGAGCGCTCAACGAGACGCCCGAACTGTTCGGCGTTGCCATAAGGACTCAACAATTGGTCACTTCACTTTCAATTCCTTGTCACACTAAAAACAGCAACAACACACATACACACACAAACACACACACACACACAAGACGCACCCACGCGCGCACACAACGGTGCTAATGAAATACACACGTTTCATACACAGCTCTAACCAAACACTACTGGATACTTCAGCACAAGGAGCTACGCAGCGTTAGATATACAGTTACCATAATCACAGAGATACGGTTACATTAGATGAGCATCGAACAACATTGCATGAAGCCGAATTTTTCAAGGCGGCAATTCTGCGTTGCGACTGAGTCATCACAGTGTAATAACATCAATTTAACTCAGATTTATGGGATAGCGCTGATAAGTGTACAAATGTGACCTATAAAAGGTCGCGGGCTCGAATCTGGACAAACCTAGTGAAACTTATTTTTATTTCTAAATATTTTTTTTTCTAAATGTATACTCAAAATAGTTTGGTTATTATTTTTTAAATTAATTGGATTAAATGTAGGTCTATTTCTTTAGTTTCTAATTATTTGCGGCGTCATGTTCATCATCGTATTCACTTTTTTATTTGCTCTTATTTTTCTTAATATCATTCTTTTTTCGTTTGAAATCTGCCTGTGTCATCAAACGCCAGTGACGACTGCTGATCGGTTGATAACGAAGCAGCTCATGTACCCAGTGTGAGGATAGTTCTAGGTACCCAACGATAGCAAGAAATTACAGTTTGTTTTTAGCGCTGACACCGAATTTTTTATGTCTTGAGTTTGCCCGTAAATTTTAGCTCTTATCGCCGCGAACAAAGCAATCATATTTTAGTTCTGCCAAGTCAAGTAATTTTAGTCGGACTAAAGTCGCATGCACATCTACTAACAGTTGTTAGTCCAAGCTCTGACAGTAGCTACTGCGCTGATGTCCCGTATACGAACGGTGCACCACATTCGTAGAGTCAGCTGTAGATGTAGATGATAATCCACGGCGACGAGTCGCACATACGTTTATTCAGTTTCACACAGACGTCGCTTACGTCAAAAGTCCCGCGGTTATTATGTACTCCAGATGAAAGATCGTGCACGAAGGCGACTGCTCAAGAGATCTGAGGGAGACGACTTATTTTACGGTGCGCAACGACTGGCTGTATGGCCGCCTAAAGAGAGCGGCGGAGAAAAACGCGAGTCGCGCGGATGGAGTGCGAGAGAGACGGCGGGCCGTTTAAGAGGTTCGCGAGCAGATATATGTACCGCGCGCTCGGCCCGAGTGCACTTATTACATTCAGGGCCGCTGAAATACCGCCGCTGCCGTTGCCCGCCACCGACAGCGCGGAGGCTAAATTTCCGCCCTGCGCTTGCTTCGCCTTACCTCGCCTTGACTAGCCCCGCCCACCAGAGGTCACGTGGGCCTGTTGCGGCCGCGCGCGGGGTCACGTGACGTCGAGTACCTGCCGGTCAAGCGGGCAAGCACCGCCCGCTGGAATACGACGCGCTGTCAGGTTCCAGCCCCCCTCCCACGTCAAAAGCGACGGCAAGGGGCTAGTGAAAGAGCGAAAGATCGTAGGCAGGAGAGAGAGAGAGAGAGAGAGAGAGAGAGAGAGAGAGAGAGCGAGAGCGAGAACCGGCCGAAGAGGGCGTGCGTAGGCGTCCGGACGAGCCGGAACGCCAGCAATTTATCGATTGCCTGTCGCCGGCGGCATAAAGCACATTTAATGTAGCATGTTTATTTACTCTCGCCTAGAGACGCTGCGCCTCGTCTTTTTCTTTAAGGACCTCGCTTGTCCTGAGCCGTGGAATGTTGCCAATACGTCGCGTTGTCCCTGTGAGACTTAATTCCCTCGCTGTAAAAATACTAGTCTGTACAAGAGAGAAGCATCGTCTAGGAAATTTCCTCGTTTTTCATAAAAGTATTTCAGTATACCCGTATTGCTCTCCAATTCGCAACATTAAATTCCAGTATCTTTCTTTGACACTTCAATCTAAGTGAATGTTATTTCCAAGTCCTAACAAACATTTTTATTAGAGTGCAAAAATTGATTTTTATTTGAGTACAAGAGACGCCTCCATAAACAAGGCTATTCTACGCCTCCCTGCTTCGACAGGGTGACGTAAATGTCCGTTAACGCAAGAAAATTCGATACTTCCACGGAATAATGTACAGGGTGATCAAGTCAGTATAAATTTGAAAACTTAATAAACAACGGAACAATGTAGATAGAGAGGTAAAAACTGACACACATGCTTGGAATGACATGAGGTTTTATTAGAGCAAAAAAAAAAGAAGTATTCCTAGACGCGTGAAAGATCTCTTGCGCGCGACGTTTGGTGATGATCGTGTGCTCAGCCGCCACTTTTGTCATGCTTGGCCTCCCAGGTCCCCAGACATCAGTCCGTGCGATTATAGGCTTTGGGGTTACCTGAAGTTGCAAGTGGATCGTGATCGACCGACATCTCTAGGGATGCTGAAAGACAACTCCGACGCCAATGCCTCACCATAACTCCGGACATGCTTTACAGTACTGTTCACAACATTATTCCTCGACTACAGTTATTGTTGAGGAATGATGGTGGACATATTGAGCACTTCCTGTAAAGAACATCATCTTTGCTTTCTCTTACTTTGTTATGCTAATTATTGCTGTTCTGATCAGATGAAGCGCCATCTGTCAGACATTTTTTGAACGTTTGTAATTTTTTTGGTTCTAATAAAACCCCATGTCATTCCAAGCATGTGTGTCAATTTGTACCTCTGTATCTATATTATTCCGTGATATATTCAGTTTTCAAATTTATACAGACTTTTTGATCACCCGGTAGATAGAGACGTAAACATTGACATACAAGCTCGAAGTCACATGAAGCTGTATTGAAACGAAAGCTCTCTCTCCGACCGAACAGGCCTCAGAAGACTCGACAACACCGACCGACCGCCGTGTCGTCCTTAGCAGATAGGAGTCACTGTATGCGCATATGGAGGAACATGGGGTCAGCACATCGCTCTCCCGACCGTTGTCAGTTTTCGTAACCAGAGCTGCAACTTCTCTGTCAACTAGCTCCTCAGTTGTCCTTGCGGGAACTAGTGTGGGCCACTGCGGCAAGGCCTTTCACATTGAAACCACAAAAAATACGCGAAATGACCAACAGATGGAGCTTCATACGATACAAAAGCAATAATAAGCATAGCAGTTGATTTTTAGCTAAGGTGATGTTCTTTGTAAATAATGCTTATCATGTCGGCCGTCATTTATCAACGGTACCTGCAGTCGAGGAACAATGTTTTGAACAGTACTGTCCAGCTTATCAGTAGGTACGATGAAAAACTGCTATCGGTGTTGTCTTTCACCGTCCCCGACGAGGTCGGACGACCTGTTAGCGGTGACAGTTGAGACTTCAGGTAACTTCACAACCAGTTACGACACGGATTGAGGTTGGGGACCAGGGAGGCCAACCATGACAGAGGTGGTGGCTCAGCACGCGATCCATACCAAACGATGTGCGCAAGAGATGCATCTAGCAATGTGGGGTGGAGCGCCGTCCGGCATAAAAGTGTTTTCAGTCTCTTGTTTGCTAGCCAGGCCAGAGAAGAAACAGTTCTGTAACTTATCGACGTACCTCATGCCCGTCACACTGACAGTTGGAAAGCATAGTCCCCTATTTTCTCGAAGAAACTGGATCCGATCATGATTGATGTGGTAAATCTATGCCACATCGTGACTTTCTCGTCACGTATTGGGGCTTCCACGAAAGTTCTAGGATTTTCGGCAGCCCAAATTATGTAGCCGTGGGTGTTCTCACGCCGCATCTCTGACTTGTTACTGTCCATTGCCATCTCTTGGCCGGTTATTGTGCTCGGTTTTGGTTACAATAAAACCCCATGTCATTTGAGGTATTGAAACGTCCCCTTACTTAGAACAATTATACATGACTGTGCTTAAACTGACACACAATATTTTTTTAGCGCAACGCAATCTTTCAGAAATCCCTACAAAAGAATGGCCCTGACTAACATTAACCTATACCTTTCACAAGTCACTTACCTCACAAAAATCTTCGTTACTCAAGCTACTGCAATACAGCGAGCGCCACTACTGCCAGCTAAATAAAAGATTCAAACTACTGAAGGCACTAACTACTAATAGGCATAGTTAGCAAATGAAAGATTTTAATAGAGAACAAACAATGTATTTACCTTAATAGTGTTGAAAAATCATAATATACATAGCAGTTCATGACAACCAGTCTTACAAATTTCAAAACTCCGCCATCTCTCTCCCCACATCCACCACTGCTGGCGGCTCACCTCCAACTGCCCAACGGTACGCGCTGTTCACATCCAGCTGCCCAACACTACAATGGCAGACAACAATGCAAACCAGCCACAGACTGCACACAGCACAGCCAGTGATTTTCATACAGAGCGCTACGTGGCGTTACCAATATAAGAACCTAAACAGCCTACTTACAGTATATGTTTCGAGTTTTATCTCTATACTTATATTATATCGTCAGTTAGTGCATTATCAAGTGTTGACTGACTTAAGGGTCAACCTTTAATCCTATAATCCACCTTACAATGTGTGGCAGAGGTTTTTCCCGTTTCATTCCCAAATAAGCCATTGGAACAACGTCTGTCAATAAACTTCTGTCTATAAATTTTCCGATATTTTTGTCGTCGCCAATTCGTCAGATACATGTGGGATGAAGTAATATACTGCGCGACTCTTCTTCGAAAGTACGCCCTCCGAATGTCAGCAGTAACCCTCTCCACAGTCCACAACGCCTCTCTTGTAATGGCTACAACTGGAGTTTGTCTGGCATCTCAGTAGCGCATCTGCACTTGCTAAATAATTCTGGGACGAAAAATGGCGCCTTTGGTTGGATCTTCTCTATCTCTTCCGTTAATCTTAGTTCCTAAAAATCCTACACTGATGAAGAGTTACCAAGAATCGGTAGAATATGTATTTCTTATGCGACTACTTTTCTGAATGAACTACATTTCCTCAAGATTCTTCCAATGAATTTCAGCCAGCCACTTGCTTTTCCCACCATTATGTGGTTATTCCATATTAGGCCGCTCTGGATGGTTACTCGTAGGTATTTTTATGATCGTTACTTTTTCCATTGAGTTTTCATCAAAAGAATTCGAACAGTAATGCATCTTTCTTTAAAGTTATTACCGCCATTAGACTGTTGTTTATTCGCAATGTTACATATACACTTGCACAATCATGACTTCGGCTTCAAAGTGTCATTATCAAGTGTTTTTCATAATGTTGCGCCACAGTCATAATATAGTTCTTTATAGTCAGTACCGCCATTAGACTGTTGTTTATTTGCAGTATTACATTTACACTTACACAATCATGATTTCGACTTCACAGCGCCATTATCAAATCAAATGGCTCTGAGCACTATAGGACTTAACTTCTGAGGTCATCAGTCCCCTAGAACTTAGAACTACTTAAACCTAACTAAGCTAAGGACATCACACACATCCATGCCCGAGGCAGGATTCGAACCTGCTACCGTAGCGGTCGCGCGTTTAAAGCACCATTATCAAGTGTTTTGAGTGTTATACAGTGCCTAAGATGGCGTACTGTCGTATTTAAAATACACTATTAGAGACATTGTCTAAGGGTCGATATTTCTAGGAAAGCCTACTGCTTTGTTTCATCGCTGAGTATACCATCTTGACAGTCAAGACTTTAAAGAACTACATTATGACTGTGGCGCAACATTATGAAAAAATTAATAATGCATCTCTTCGCCTATTTACGTGGAATATGTTACAGTTATTTATATTCACGATCAACTGCCAACTTTTTGGGCAGTGAGGTCAATGGGTGCAGATTTGTATGGATTCAGATGTCTCATACTTGGAAAATGTTGAGTAAGCAACAGCTACATTATACAGCATCAGACTAATGCACTGTATAGCCTGTCACACATATGGGCCTAAATAAGCCAGCCCATGAATCTTTTCCATTCAGTAAGGTCGCAGAAGAGCTTCTGTGAAGTTTGGAAGGCAGGAGACGAGGTACTGGCAGAATTGAAGCTGTGAGGACGGGTCGTGAGTCGTGCTTGGGTAGCTCAGCACTTGCCCGCGAAAGGCGAAGGTCCCGAGTTCTAGTCTCGGTCCAGCACACAGTTTTGATCTGCCAGGAAGTTTGAAGGTCCTACATGATTTGGTGCACCAGTCCTTGCCCTTCTATGCTGCTGCTCACACTCTAATCATCCCAGCAGTAATGAGACTTTATGCACTGAACTGTCACCTTTCTAACTACAATTCATTTTTCACGATATTCGAAGTGCAATGCAAGGTGGCGAATATTTGCGTTCAGATTTCAAAAGAAAATAGCTTCCTCTCACTGGAAAATAACTGCTGTCGTGAGGTTTTAATAATTTCTAAATCAACTATAAATATTTACGAAGAGTGAATAAGCTGTTGAATGTGCAAAAAGTCAGCGGCCCTGACGTGTCTGCATACTCGAGAAATGTGCACTCTCCCTCCTCGAATTACCCCTACCCATGACGACGCGGTACGCACACTGTTTGTCGATCGGTGTATGCTGTTAGGCGTGAGAAAGGAGCGCGCACATATGCATCGTGAAGTAGCTATACATTATACAACATGCACATTATGCAAAAAATTAATAATTTTTTCAACATGATTTATTTCACTGAAGTTAGCAAGGTGTTACATCCCTTACTTAACAATTTTTGGTCTCAATTTTTCTTTCCTAACTTTCTAGAATATGCTACATTCTTCGTCGTGGCTCAAGCTATCTTCATACCTAATTTCAGCGAAATTGGTTCAGCGGTTTAGGCGTGAAAACGTAGCATAGTTACTTTCGCACATATTACTTTACAGTATAGAAATGTCGTTTGAACACTTCGAAGACTGTATAGACACTGTATTCATTTTTTTGAATCGTACTACGTAGAACATGTCAATCAATAAAAGCTTCTAAAGAAGTTCAAAAATCAAACAATAAATAACTTTCTCAAAGTCATACATTTTTCCGTAATGTTCGTAATATTCTTCAAATCAGTAAATGTTTTGGGCTATAAACTTCATAAAGTAGCCTGTGTTCTTCCTCTGCGATCAAGCTGTTTACATACCAAGTATCATCAAAATTGGTTCGGCGGTTTATTCCTGAAAAGTTAAAAGACAAAGACACTCTCACATGTATGAAAACAACAATTTCTGTTTTTCTGTGACATGATTTCGTTTAAATACAGGAAAGCTACGCTCAAGTTACCTGTGAAAACCCTTTGAAATTCGTGCAGTAGCTCTGGAGATTAGCGTGATCAAACGGACAAACACACAGACCCGACGTCTGGTAGTTGTGGAGTTGCTTGTGGAGTTAAGCGTATTCAGACAGACTGACATCACGGTTTTAGATGAAATTATAGATGACCAATGGCAAAATGAACGACACGATATCGGAATTGTGCGAAAAGTGGCAGTTGTCTTTCAGTAAAGTGTGAAGTCATTCACACGGAAAATCATACAAAATTGAAGATCGTCAGCCGGCCGCGGTGGTCTAGCGGTTCTAGGCGCTACAGTCTGGAACCGCGCGACCGCTTCGGTCGCAGGTTCGAATCCTGCTTCGGGCATGGATGTGTGTGATGACCTTAGGTTAGTTAGGTTTAAGTAGTTCTAAGTTCTAGGGGACTGATGACCTCAGAAGTTAAGTCCCATAGTGTTCAGAGCCATTTGAAGATTGTCAATTCGACTAAGTGCCTAGGAATAACATTTCCAACAACTTAAGTTAGAACGATGACATAGATGTTGTTGTGGGGAAAGCAAACCAAAGACTACGTTTTACTGGCAGAAGACTTGGAAAATGCAACAGGTCTACTAAAGAGACTGCCTACACTACGCTTGTTCGTTCTCTGCTAGACTATTTCTGTGTTGTATGGGATCCCTACCAGATACGATTGACCGAGGACATCGAAAAAGTTCGTTGTATGTTACCGCCAAATAGGGGGTAGTGTGTCACAGATATCACAAGCAAGTTGGGATGGCAGTCATTAAAACAAAGACGTTTTCAATTACGACGAAATCGTTTCATGAACTTTCAGTCACTAACTTTCTCCTCCGAATGTGAAAATACTTTACTGTCACCAAGGAACGATCATCATGATAACATAAGAGAAATCATAGCTCGTACATAATGATGTGAATGTTCACGTTTCCCATGCGCTGTTAGAGAGTGGAAAGTTATAAAAATGATCCGAAAATGGTTGGAAGAACCATCTGTCAGGAAGTTAAATGTTAATTGCAGAGTAGTTGTGTAGATGTAGATCTTTTTCTCGTGATCCGCTTTTGATCAAATACAGACTATACGTTGCCCGAGGCTACGCTTTAGTTACCCGGAAAAAGCCCATGAAAATTGGTTTACTGGTTTAGGAGATGATTGTGTTAAAACAGACAAAGATACTGCGCTAGTAAAGAGGCTCGAAGAAGTTTTCTTAGAAGAATTTTCACGAAGGTCAAAATATTGAGTCCAAATTTTGAAGGAACGTTGTTCTTCGGCGTTCCGAGTAAAATGCTGCTCGTGTTCGACTATCCTCCAGGTGCAGACACGCGGACCTCTGATAACGGCGGCGGAATATGGCTGCCTTCCTAATTGGACGGCTTCCCAGCGCCTGGCGCCAGTAGCCAAGGACTCGGTAGGACAGCACATGCCAGGCGCCGGAGACAGCAGAACAATATGTCGCGGCGAGACATGGGAGGCATCACGCACCAATTTTAAAACAGAAACGGTTCGAGCCAGACGAGATTCTGTTTGCGTGAGCTATTGTTTTTTATAGTATTGTAGTACAGCTTGAGTTTCCTTGTAAGGTGGCTATAATTTCGCACCTTACGAGCACTCATCCACATACTTCGCCGTGAACTACAACCACAGTTAGGTATCATTTGATAGGTTGTACATCGTGTATATGAATACTTAAAGGAGACTGACATTGTCACGTACGCCCTGTAAATAATTGTTAACGCTTATTGCATGAAAGGTGATGGAGTGTCTTTATTATAAAAAAGGCGTAATGAATGATCGCCTATCCTAGTAGAGGTTGGAGCGCCAGTAGAGATGAAACGGCAAGAATAACTCAAGCTCTGGGTGGAAGGCCCGCACAGGTGTTGGTCCTGCTTAAACACAGGAAATAGCTAGACGGATGTCGGGGCACCTGAGCTCTGAAGCACAATAGGGTGACGGCCGGCCGCTGTAGTAGTAGGGGCGAAAGGATAACCGGATAATACTTCCGAACTTCGCAAATCTTGGACGCAGGTGCGAGGAACGAAGATTCGGCACCTCGGAAACCACGGAGGCTGGGTTATTTCCAAGGATTTTTATTCGGAAGCGTACCATTGTACAAGTATAGGTTTTTCCTCGCAAAGTTTCCGCGCTGGACGACAAAAGATTAAAATATGGTTGGTCGGCGTTCGGAAGAATCTGTAGAGAGGGAGAATATTCCGTGGTTTCAGGAATATGATTCGTTTTCGGAATTACGGTGGTGGGGAGCTGAGCCTTGCTGGGAGGCCAGAAGTGGACAGACAAGGTCTTCCATTCTGAGCGCCCGTGTGTGACGGTCGCTTGGTAACATCTTTGTTGGTACAGACGGACATGCTGTCTTTGCTCTCGGGAGAGTTTATAGTTAGAACAATTAGGCACTGTACTGTTTCGAACCTATACGATTCTGGACTTCACCTCCGGGTTGGATGTCGTCGTTGAGAACGCGGCGTTCTGTAATTGAGAGCACTTTCTTTGCCTATACTTACGTTGAGACCTTATCTGAACTCCGTCCTCGTAGCTGGGAGTTCGCGTTTCTCGTCTGTAGAACACAGACAGGAGAAGACAGTATCAGAGTGTATCAGTCAGAGGACCGCCTTCTGCCGTCCTAGTGTTTGAAGGAGTTTTTATTTTGTGACTGAAGTTCTTCCATCGCCGCAGACGTGTACGAGAACCAACATGCCGACGCACCAGACGCAGTACATACGGTGATATCGCAAATTGCTTCGGCTTATTAGGGCTATAAAGCTAAACAGCTGTGATCACGTTAGTGAATTTCCACTGAGGTTCCATAACACCGTAGATCATCTTTGAAAGTAGTATCTTCTAGTGTTTGGTGCGTAGATGATGTGGGTCATTTCACGTTATTGATATTTGATATTAGATCGTGCAGTCATAATAAGGGGCAGAGTTGGGCAATTGATTAGTAATTTTACTTAGGAACTGTAAACGTTGTAATATAAAGGTTTCTTGTTTAATCTACAATAAATATATAAGCAGGAAGAACGTTTATCATTTAGTAGTATTAGTTGCCTTAATCACTCATTAATGTTTATGTTTAATTTATATGTTAAAGTCCATTAAGAGGTCCTAAGATCTGCTTCAGGGGATAGTCAGACAGGACCAAATCTTCATTTTAGCGCTTATTATTTTCCGTTGCGCACATTCATTTTACACCAGCTTGTAGTAGCATCTTCGATCCTAAAGGCCTCACACAAACAAACACGTACATCTACACCTATACTCCACGAGGCCTCTTAAGGTATGTAGCAGAGGGTACTTCGTTTGCCACTGTCTCGTCTTTCCTTTCCTTTTCCAGTAGCGAAAGGTTCGCAGGAAGAATGGTTGTTGATAAGCCTCTGTGTCATTTCGGACCTCCGTAGTTGTACCTTCACGGACTTTTCGCGAGATACACGAAGGAGGAATTCATTATTTTGTGGGAGACGACATCGATAAAAAGCTTCCAAGAAGTTTGAAGTTACGTGTAATGTTTGTTTGAAGACGCTGGTCAGTGGTACTCATTCCGAAGCGGGACTCATCACTGAATACAGTGCTATTCCATTCAATGAGATTCCAGGCCGAAGACGTATCTGGAGACGGCCCAGACAGCGGTGGAGTACCAGCCTGAGTCTCGTCCGCCATAGAGACCGACAACCAGGTTTTACGGCCATTTATATTCATAGCAGGACTCCTTTGCTTGTTATCCGTGGCACAGCGGAAAGTCGACGATATTCTATGCCCCGTTCTGTTGCTCTTCATGGCAAGCCATCCTGGGATTACATTTCAACGAGATAAAGACCTCCCGCACACGGTGAGAGTTTCTATTGCTTGTCTTCCTTCTTGCCAATCCCTACCTTGACCAGCAGTGCCAACCAGATCTTTCTCCAATTGAGAACGTTAGGAGCATTATGGACAGGACCCCCAACTATGTCGGGACTTTCACGATTTAAAGCGCCAGTTGCACAGTATCTGGCACTGTATCCCTCAGGAAGACAACTCAGCCAATCGATGCCGAGCCGAATAACTGCTCGCATAAGGGACAAAGATGAAACAACGCGTTACTGACTTGCTCAATTTGTGAAGCTCTTTCTCTTGAATAAATCTTTGAATTTTTCTGTAATTTTTATCATTTGTTCGTTTGTGCATGTACCAATTTCCGTCCCATTCGTGTAATTCCTTCTTGGGCCACCTCTCTGTCTCTCCCTCTTCCTCTCTCTCTGTCTATCTATCTATCTATCTATCTATCTATCTATCTATCTACCTCCCTCTGTCTTAGAGTGTACACCCGAAGCGATTGCGCTTAAAGAAAAGCTCCGAGGGTGAGAAATACGGATCCACACTACAGCAGTAAACCACGAGTTTGACGTTCTCCAGAAATGAATCATCCTCAAAAGCCAGGATGAACGCTCTAGTGTAAACCTGATGAAAACCTAGCTTGCTCGTAAGACATCGGTTGGGGGCTTTTTCCACTTTGTTTCAATTTTTTTACACCAACTTTTCGGTTAATCTACGTTCGGTACCCAAATCTGAGTGCTACCTCCCTGTTTTCACAAATGTTTACAGAAATGCGGACCAATTGGAGAAGGTCGCGTAGTACCTAACATAGTACCCAGTCAATGTGTAGAATACGCAGCTAGTGGTCTGGCGTTCGCGTTCTCGCTTCCCAAGCACGGGGTCCCGGGTTCGATTCTCGGCGGGTCAGGGCTTTTCACCTGCCTCGAGATGACTGGGTCTTTCTGCTGTCCTCATCATTTCATCATCATTCATGAAAATGGCGAGATTGGGCGGAGCAAACGTTGGGAATTTGTACGGGCGCTGATAACCGCACAGTTGAGGGCCCCGCAGAACCAAACGTGACCGGAAAATCGCATATGAGCCTCAGACTTTCGAGTGGTGAACGTTCTGTCAAATGATTTAGTTGTAGTGGTATCGGGAGTTCCAGGCAAAATGTTAAAAGCCTGTAAATATTGGAATATTTGGACATATTTATTTTTTGTACATTAGTTCGCCTACAACTTTCATTTTGGTTCATGGCAGTAGTTGTCTTCACTCTGAAGTAATTGGTTTTGTCGGTATGCATATGTGTTTAATGAACGAACTTAGAGAGAATTTTCTCCATGAGTTAAATGAGTAACAGCCGTTTCACCAGTAGTAATATTTTTCTCTCTTGATTAGAGGGGTAGTACGAAAAGTATCTCATACAGTTGTAGTAGGTTAAGTGTTACAATAAATCAGCTGTCAGCAATTGTGGTGTCAAGCTATCCACATGTATTCGTCACTAGTAAGCCATTAAATTAGAGAATGTAAAATCTGGCAGTCACTCAGCGAAGCGTCATGTAGCTGCGTACTTGCTACGAGCTGCCGTGTAACAGGTGTTGATATGGTGTTCGATAAAAAAAACCGGCCGATCGATGCCAAATTATGTACACTTGGCTAGAAAATCGACAGAGGAGCCCACACAAAGGACGGTTTGTCTTTCAGAGCAAGTAAACAAATATCCAGTTGTGAGGTCACTGCATAGAGAAGACGGGCAATGTGCGTAGAAACCGCCGGATGCTAGGTGAACGTGGCGTCCAATCACAGAAGAGTCTGGCCGTAACCAACGAAACGGAGATAGGCTGGCGCGGACGGATTCTTTGGAAGGTACTGGCAGCCAAAAGAGCTCTACCGGAAGTTTACATGAACAGAAAATACACTTATTTTCCAGTTTGTCGGTCGCCGTTTTATTATTTCAAGGTAACAGGTTTCAGGCACTATCGCCCACATAAAGTTCAGACTCGCAGTTACGCAGTTACAAGTCTTGGCGAAACACTGCCAGTTTAAGTATCATTCACTAAGATTTTCGCCGGCCGAAGTGGCCGTGCGGTTAAAGGCGCTGCAGTCTGGAACCGCAAGACCGCTACGGTCGCAGGTTCGAATCCTGCCTCGGGCATGGTTGTTTGTGATGTCCTTAGGTTAGTTAGGTTTAACTAGTTCTAAGTTCTAGGGGACTAATGACCTCAGCAGTTGAGTCCCATAGTGCTCAGAGCCATTTGAACCAACTAAGATTTTCACATTGAAGCTGATGGCGCATCTATGAAATGGGTTGCAGTGTACCTACGAATGCAAGGTTAACATAAGCATATAGACCATTCCTTTCTGAGAGGGATCTCCAGTTTTGATAGCAATAGAAACTTCGGACAACTATTTACAGCATATTGCAGTAGGGACAGTCCTTTTACACTAATTGTCCACTGTTGCAATTACGAGTTGTGTTAATAAGCAATAGTTTGAAAACTGTGAGTTTGAAGTAACTAAGGCGCCATAATACGTATTCGACTTCCAACTTCTGTCAACGCGATGGATCATGAGTCTCAAACAGCAACATCTAGCGCAAAGAGAAACAAAAGAAAATGGGGATGACAAGCAAAAGAATAAGAACTAAAGCAATCAGTGGACGATACAGTAACAGTCAGGACACAAAGGCGTAAGTCTTGCGTGTTCTTTATTACACAGGAGGTAGAAAGAAAGAGGATCAGAGTTCAGCATCTAGTTAGCGGCAAGAGACGGAATACAATGTCGTATTAGACGCGAACGGCGAAGGAAATCGGTCGTGTCCTTATCAAAGGAAGCGACCAAGAATTTTCCTTAATCGTTTTAGTGAAATCAAGGATGCCATACATTCTGAATGGCTGTGTGAAAATTTGAATTCCACTCCTCACGAAAGCGTTTCCACCCCTACAGTCACTGCCCCACGTCACTTTTTTCAGACGCAGAGAAGTCATCGTGCATTTTACATACCCCTAGGAAATCTCACAATGAACGATAACGTGAAGCAAAACACCTCTCTTCCACAGTCTACCACTGGAGTTGACTGAGCATCTCCGTGATGTTTTCACGCTTACTGTATGAATATGTAACGAAACGCATTGATCTTCTTCTGATTTTCTCCACTTCCTCTATCATTCTGTCTGGTACGGATCTTACACTGATGAGCAGTATTCAAGCATCGGTCGGACGAAGGTTTAGTAAGCTATCTCCTCTGTGAGTGGACTGCGTTTCTCGAGGTTGCATCCAATCAATCTCAGTCTGGCATTTGCCCTACACTGAGGTGACAAAGGTCATGGATAGCGATATGCACACATACAGATGGCGGTAGTATCGTGTACACAATGTGTAGAAGGGCAGTACATTGACGGAGTGTCATTTGTACTCAGGTGATTTGTATGAAAAGGTTTGCCGCGTGATTATGCCCACACGTCGGGAATTGTCAGACTTCTAACGCAGTATGCTAGTTGGAGCTAGACGCGTGTGCAATTCATTAAGGAAATAACTACCAAATTCAATATTCCGAGATCCACAGTGTCAAGAGTGTGCCGAGAATACTAAATTTCAGGCATTAACTCTCACCATAGACAACGCACCGGCCGACGAACTTTACTTAACGACCGAGGGCAGAGGCGATTGCGTGGAGTTGTCGGTGCTAACAGACAAGCAACACTGCTTGAATTAGCCGGAAGCTGTTGCCGAGTGTTTCTAGGCGATTCAGTTCGGAACCGCGCTGCTCTACGGTCGCAGGTTCGAATCCTGCCTCGGGAATGGGTGTATGTGATAGTTAGGTTTAGGTAGTTCTAAGTCTAGGGGACTGATGACCTCAGATGTTAACTCCCATAGTGCTTAGAGTCATTTGAATTTTTGGTCGAAATAACTGCAGAAATTAATGTGGGGCGTACGACGATCGTATCTGTTAGGACATTACGGCTAAATCTGGCGTTAATGGGCTATGGCAGCAGATGACCGACGAAAGTGCCTTTGCGAACAGCACATCGCCTGCAACGTCTCGCCTGGGCCCTTGACCATATCGGTTGGACCACAGACTACTGGAAAACTGTGGTCTGGTCAGACGAATTCCCGATTTCAGTTGGCAAGAGCTGACTGTAGGGCTCGAATGTGGCGCAGACCACACAAATTGTGAACAAAGCACTATGCAAGCTTGGTGCGGCTCGATAATGGTGGTGGCTGTGTGTACATCGAATGGGCTGAGTCCTCTGGTCCAACTGAATCGATCATGGACTGGAAATGGTTATGTTCGGCTACTTGGTGACCATTTTCAGTCAAACATCGATGTAATTTTTGTGGATGACAGTGCGCCATGTCACCTGGCCCCAGTTGTTCGCGATTTGTTTGAACTACATTCTCGACGGTTAGAGCGAATGATTTGGCCACCCACATCATTCGACTTGAGTGCTACTGTACATTTATGAGCATAATCGAGAGGTCAGCTCGTGCACAAAACCCTGCACCGGCAACACTTTCTCAATTATGGACGGCTATAGAGGCAGCATGACTCAGTATTTCTGTACCAGACTTCCAACGATTGTGCGAGTCCTTGCATTGTCATGGCGAAGGAGAAGCTCATTTACCTCTTTTAGGTGACGAACACGCTGAAGATGTTTCTTCAGTTCAGAGTTGATCATTGCAGTATGAGGGAGAATATGAAACAGAATAACCCCTTCAGAGTCCCAGAGGACCGTCGCCATGTCTTCACCAGCTGAGGGTTCGGCTTTTTAAACTTTCTCTTCGGAGGGGAGGTGGTGAGGCGCCAGTCCACGTATAGCCGTTTCGTTTCCGTTTCAAAGTGATGAAGCCGTGTTTCATCACCTGTGACGATGTTCGACGTGACGATCACTCTCGTAACGGGCAAGTAATTCAGCACAGATGGTCCTTAGCTGCTCTTTATGGTGCTGTTAGGTGGCGAGGTACCTGGCAGGCACAAACACGCTCTGGTGGACGAATATGTCATCGCTACCTGCAGAGGCGTTTGTTTGATCCGTCGATCACCTCGAATGAGAGTGTCTGCACGTTCCAACATTGCAGAAGTTACAGCTGTGTGCGGCCGGTCGACACGCGTGAGATCGGACAGATTGCGATGATGACAGCCGCCTCGCCGAACGACTCACCGTGCTTTTGTTCACTTCCAGATCTCCGTAGACATTTTGCAAGCGCCTACGGATATCGCCAACGCTCTGGTTTACCGTCAAAATAAACTCAGTGACAGCTCGTAATGTTGATGCATTAATTTGTTCTGAAACCGCTGCTGATATTCAAGACAATAAAAGCGGGTTAAAAGCTGTGTGCTATCTGGGGAAGTTAACCTTGCATTACCGAGCAACTGTTTCACCAGGTATCCAGTCTAGCTTACCAAATTCCCAACCAGACTAACATTAATTATAATCTTTTAATAGTCATACGACAACCGGTGATGTATGTATAAAAAAGAGAATTTAAATAAAAAGAAATAAATCAGTTTATATTTCGAAATTTATTTTAACATTGATCATTAAAATTTCAGCATATTAAACTTGATTCATAACTAAACTGGTGCCTTATCTAGGATTGTGAAAATGTGAGTTTGTAATCTTACGGAACACATCAAATATGGAGCCAAGATTGGGAGACTGCATACAACACTGCATTCATAAAATAACACACGAAGAACGTTGAAACATATGCAAGAGGAAATTAACCACTACCAACCGATTCAATTTTCACCCAAAGAAGTTACGTTCGTAGCGCAATCCTGTCCGTCATGTAATTACCACACACTGGTATATTAAATTCATACTAACTGCATGTGAAATCTTCCCGAAAAGAATAGCTGAGGGCTACTTTGATGATTACACCACATGCTTCACGTGGTCAATTTGGTTTACACAAAGAGTGTAACTCCACAATAATGTTGATAGTTAAAATAAATTACATCGAAACACAAATTACAAAAGAAAAACTTCGAACTGGTTACTATCGTCCTACTATTAACCTGATGGCTCAAACAATTGTATAAGCACGTGGTACTGGTCTCTCAAAGTACACCCCACGTGGGTTGAACATAAGGAAAAGTTGCTATATTGAAAAATATTGTCAAGACGAGACGTTATAATCTCACGCACATTCGCATTTAAGATTGATGATGCTAGTTAGAGTTACTGATCAACACGTGGTTCCACTTTACTCACAAAGTAGTGACAAAGCAACTACTGGAAGATATTCTGAACTTCACACTGCGTTGCAATTTAAGATAACATTAGATATTTTAGAGATAAACCTGAAATAAAGGTGATTAAATTTTCAGTTAGGCTGAACTTAAGAAATCCATTGTCCTACGGACTTAGCAGACACGCGCTTAGCCGGAGATCTTACCACTTCAGACGCTCGCCGCGGACAGACTGCCCGTGGGCCCCCACCGAGGGTGCTTCCAGATACAAAACGGAAGTGACCAGAGAGGCAGCTTCCTATACGAACATGACAAAGGACGGACAGGACCATACTAAGAATAGAAACCCCTTTGCTTTTAGAAAGCGTAGCTGCCTGTTCCGACGTTGGTCCTACTGTTCTCTAGCAGACAGGCTTGTCTGCTACCATCAAGCATGCAACTAGAAATACATTTGCTCATTCATCCTCTCACACAGAAGGGAAGGGGGATGACAGTATCTTATCACATACAGTATATAAAAGAAAGCGGATGTAGGTTCCGTATGAGACTGTGTGACATGAATTACATATAAACTGTGTTTTAAAGTGTAGTAGTGTGACAGATCGTTCTTAATTATGTGTAAAAGTAACACGTTCCACTGCTCAGTCTCCTCCCAGATAGTCAGAAACACCACAGTAAATTTAGAAGAGGAATTTATGCCGTAAATGACAACAGATTTAAGAAATTAACGTGAAAGGAATCCAACAGAGACCTTTCAAGCTCTGTGCTTGGGACGCCCCTCTGTAGGTTGCAAATGCACACGGTCCACTCCAGTGGATACACCCTACTGGTGCTGTGCCTTGCGTGCATTTACACTCTTACGATATACTGAAAGCGCCAAGGAAGCGCCCTATAACAGCTGTCCGTGGCAGTGAACGTCTGCACCACAGGGTTAAAATGCAGCTCGAGAATGAGGTCTGTCAGGTAGATTGTCCCCAGACTTGTCGGACGCTGATGACGTCATTCCTCACCTGTACGGCGTGTCCAGTGACGTCAGGGAGCGAGCCCTGTTTGGCGCCGTGAGTCGGATCTTTTGGGAGAGGAAGGCGGCGGCGAGTCGCGAGCGGCCGGCGGACGTCGCGAGGGGTGGGCGGCGCGGTGGGGCCCTCGCCGGCGGGGAGTGCCCTCCGAAATAGCCGGCAGTGGCGACGCCGCTCCGCGAGATGATAGAGGAGCAGGTGGCCCGCTCAGTCGCGAGCCGGCGCGGACTCACACAACAGGTAGCGAGCCATGCCAACGCCGCGGGCCCGGAACACGCGTCGCTCACCTCGCCTCCTCCTACCGGCAGCCGGGGCATCGCTCGCTAGTGAAGTGCAGTGCGTGTGCGTGCAGCAGTGCGTGTGACAGCGCGCCGTGAATGGCGCGACCGCTGTGTTCCTCACCAGTAGCACCGCGAGGGAGGCGCTGCCGCCATGATCGTCAGGGACCACCACGTCGTGACGCCGCCGCTTGACAACGCGGACATGCTCGCCTGGTTTGTAAGTACCGCCCACCGTCAGCCTCTCCCCACCCCCTGCCCCCTCCCCTTCCCTCACCCCGCCCCCTCCAAAATCTCCTCAGCAGCACCGAGCGAAAGTGTTTCCGCGACACCGACACCGCGACCAGCAATCTAGGTTGTGATGACGTTTTCTGTGCAAGGTATGTGGAAACGAAGTGTGTGCTATGTAGTGAGGATACCCAGCCGTGGTGGTCATGAGAGGCAAGAGGCAGAAAAGAGATTAGAAAATTATCCGACACATAATTACGACGACCTCCAGTCTAGAGTGTGATGACTATTTTCAAGCAAGAGTTTGTCAGAGACGACTGAAAATTAGTGGCAGTACAGTGTCTGGACGACCGTGAGATGCAAGGGGCAGAAATTCTATTCATTGCCCAGTAATCTGAAGAACTTTGTGCAGTTGAAAACGTGTTATTTGAGACTTAATAAATGAGCTGCGATACCTTAAAAGTCACACTTCTTAGACTGTATATCGCTGCAGGTAAATAAACTGCGTTGTCCTACTAAAGCTCAAAGCACGATTTGAGCTATCTTTGTTATTTATAAACTGTGAATTCCACTACGACCGTTCTGACTGCATAACCTAGATTGGTAACTGCATGAAAGAACTGGGAAGGACGACGTTCTACTAATTTACAGTTGAAAGTGCTTGATCCCTACTTGCGTTGGATTTCGACGAAACTAGTGCTCAAACTCTCAGAAAAAGTTTTTGTACCGGGATGTATGACGAAAGTGGCAACCCCTACGACAAAATATCACGTACGAAGACTAACGCAAAAAAAACACTCATACTGCAAATTTTCGTACTAACTAAATAAATTATACTTACATATGATATGCCGATCAGCAGCTGTAGGAAATATTATTCAATATTATTAGCTGAATGCGAATTTCGTAACATCAGACGCAAAGGGTATAGACGTATTAGCCAATTGTGACGTACCAACATTGTGCTGGACCGAGTCTCGAACGTGGAATTCCCACCTTTCACGAGCTGTCGCCTTCACCATTTAGGCTATCCGATCACCGTCTCCGGTCTCGTCACTGTCTAAATTCGAGTTCCGGTCCGACTCATATTTTCGCAGGTCATAACTGGGTAACAGATATACCCTCATTACCGTGTATGTCACGAAATGCAGTTTCAGTGAATAATTTGAAATAATATTCCATACAGCTACAGATCGTCAAATCGTTTGTATTATAAGTGGAGACGGGCATGCGATGATAAAAATCGTCTCGATTCCTTGTGACAGTGTCATTCTACCTGAACTGGAATCAAGTCACGTTGTGATCTTTAAAGGGAAACATACATAACACTACGATATAAGAAAGTGGACAGTGGTATTACCGAGGCTTTTATCGGACCGAGGAGCGTACTCGGATAGCCGAAATAGTTAAGGCAACAGCTGATGTCATTAAATTGGCATTCAGCGGATAATTCGGAATAAAAAAATTAGGTTACTTACAGTCACCGTATGAATAAAATTCAACCGATTCGATCCAACTCTGCTTTTATTCGTTCAACATCTCAAATCGTTTCTGCATCGCGTTTTCCGAGAGGCAGACAGCTCCTCCGTCTTTGCATTCCGGAGGACTTCAAGGATGTATCTGTAGTAAAATTCTCGTCCACTGTTTTCGTAATACTTGTCACAGTGTAAGGACACAATTCTAAGTCTGAGAACAAGCGACCATAAATACAGCACAGCAGGGATTTAGTTAGGAAGACAACTAGACTTTTCTTTTTTCAGATATGTATAACACATGAATTTCGGTGGCGGAGGGATAGTAAACAAACAAACGATACGCAGGGCTACTTTGTGTCGATGGCTGATAAAAATAACTGCAAAGACATCAACCAGAAATCAATAACAACCATTTATTAATATCCCGCTGTATCACGCGAGAGAGCCAACAGTAAGTCCATGAGAGAGAGACTATTACATGTCAAAATGTCACACATTTTACGCAATGCTGTGAACTTCCAAAATACACAGCCAGTTGTAACTTTCATAGTCCCCTGAACCAGAGTTTTCCGAGGCATTTTCGAAAAGGAGTCAGAAGCGTGGTGTAGCGATTAGGACAATGCATAATGATGCCCTGTGATCCCGAAAGGGAACTTAGTGATCGTTCTCACCCCCCCCCCTCCCCCACAAAAAAGAAAGAAATAAATAAATTTTACTGCATATCTTTCTAAAATTTGGTTTTCTGCAACAGGTGAAGATTGCACAAGGGAACAAAGAAGTTATTTAGTGATGAGAGTTCTTTTAAATTAATACTAGAGTCAAATTAGATAATTAGTAACAGTGAGTTTGATTACAATCGAACGTTACACGATCTGTCTGCACGGTTTTGAATGACAACACAGAGCATGGGCATTCTTCCTAATCAAATTACAAGCGAGCTGCTGCAATACAGAACTGGTGCCTATCAAATTAAAACACATATTTATTTAGGTATAATTTATGTTAGGTATGTCAGTGATCTCAGACGCTTACTGAACTATGACTGTTGCTCTGACCCGCATTAGGAAATAGTTTGCATACGATAAGGCGAGCGGGTACTTCGAGCTTGTAGTCACAGAAATAATCATTTTATTTTCTTAATTCATGTGGGGCAAAATACTGTTAACAATTAAAAAATTCAGGTACACAAAGTCTGATATCAAAAATATTGCACATAACTTAGCATTGTCCTATTAGATGTGGTGCGCCTGTGTCTTCCCCGACAAGTGCACCAGCTCTACCAGTCATGTAAGGAGACACCTGCATGTTAATGTTGGATGCGAACCACTCTGTAATGTAGTGTTTTCAACGAACACACAGTTTCTTTAAGATGTGAAAATCGATGCGAGTGTCAGCGAAAGTACATTTCTGAACCAACTGGATACAGAAGCCGCTTGAGTTACACTACTGCCCTGCTTATAATGAAGTAATACTTCGCCTCCATTATGATTCTGACCTAACTTGTGCTGTTAAGTGTTTATTGGGGCTTCAAGTGTGGGGCAAGGTCTCTCAAATAATCAGCAGTAGTTTCCTACCTATTCCTCGAATCAATTTGCCCAAGTCCTTCCTTAAAGTAATGACACATCGTCGTCTGCTCTCTCGCAAATAGGAGTGCTTAACGAGTGGATCACTTTCGTTCATTCTGATTACTGTGGCACATACGATCCTTAACAATTTTCGCCCATTGATATTGCCTGAAAAAAAACGCGAACTATGCGGAAAACCATAAAACATAGTTTCCATTATAGCAGTGTTTAGAGTAAGATATTGTTTTAAGTGGAGTGTACAGTGGATGTTAAATCCACAAAACTGGTGAAAACTATTGTACAGTTCAGATATCAGAAGAGTAATCCTCTCATAACTACGTTTAATCGTAACTGAACTGATTCAGCATGTATTGGCACACAAATTGCATAGTTCGTCGCGTAAAGGCGATGTTGATAGTTTTAATTGTAATGAATGTTATGACATAATTTTGTTTTCAAATGGAAAATGAACTCTTCAGTATGATTTCGGTATGATTTTATCGCATATTGACAGCGTATGAAAATTACACCAAAATTTCTTTTGCGAAATTACTATAGAAGCGTAATGAAGTAATGTCCAAGAGATAAAAGAGACAAATGAAGTTGACAACTAATCAAGCGTTGTTGGTCGCGCGCTTATTGGAAACAGTCATCATAAATTGTTCGCTAAAGCAGACGGACGTAGGTTCCGTATAATATGTAGTCGTCCACTAACGTTCATTATCCACTCAGAGTCATCAGGGGCAAAAGCAGTAACGCAGTGAAAAAGTTCAGTGAAAATAACTTGTGGACTTAATGTGTCTACAGAGGAAGATACATTGTGCATCTCTAGAACGTATTCTTTCACTAGCCACAGAAATCTCACTAACACGTTATAAAGGTGAGGAAATGCCGATTACTGTCTAAATAAAATTATCAGATGAACTCAAAGCCCCGAAACCGAGGAAGATTACAGAATAGAATCGTTGGAAGTCGTTCCGAACCGTGGCAGCTGACGTTATTTCTACATCCATTAAAACCAGAGCTATACTTTTCTTGGACTGAAATACGAAGCTCGTTTTCCGTAAAATAAATTGATCCGCCTTTATCTTCAAATATTCCTGGATGGGCATTTCATTTAGAAAACCACTCAAAATATTTTTTGTTTACATTTTATTTACGAAGTATTTCCCCGCTTTTCGCGTTAACTTTCTTTACAGTCTCTTGATTCTCCAAACACGATTTTAGACAGTAAAGTTTTCGACGTTTACTTTTTATTGCCAAAGGAAATGGATTTGCTGTATGAAAAAAATCAGTTGCAGTAAAAAAAAAACCTTTTGATCTTAACAAAACCTGATTTACAATAATTTCGTACGAAATAACGTAAAATAAAACCCCTGCAAATACGAAGATGTTACGGGCTTGAGATACTGCCTCGGAGCCATTAACTTCACAAATAAACAAACAGAAAATCGTTCCAAATATAATATCCAGTTATAAAAAAGGATGAAAGGTCTCTCCCTAAATATGTGCGGCAATTAAACATCAGAAGATGAGTCTCTGTGTATTTTAGACAGTTCAAACACGTGCATCTGTAGCCGGTTATTGAACAGCATATTAAAGTTAGCTTTCACGTTTGTTTGCATACGATTTTAACGTATGAATAATTTTCAATTAATACATATAATGCTGCAGGTTATTCCGTCACTGACGAGAAGTAAAATTCTTAAGGATTCTCTATCAGTAAAACATTACCAAAAATAATCGCATTTGATTCAAGTGGAGAACGACTTTCGACCGAAGAAAGATTTACAACACTTACAGAAATCATGTGCCAGCGATAAAATGGCAAGGGAAGTACGAAGTTTCTTGTTAGGAAAGAAGTACAAGAAAGCTGTATTTTCTTACTACTGTTGTTCGAAGAATATGCCTCAAAGACAATAAAGCGTGTTGAAAAAACGAATGAAAGAGTGCTAGAATTCCGACCACTGAATATGTTTGCTAATGACACTATTTTTGGTGCTACTACATAATCGTCATTTAGGAGAACTACGTTTTTTTTTATTTATTTACACGTCAAGTTCCGTAGGACCAAATTGAGGAGCAAATCTCCAAGGTCATGGAACGT